>NC_133617.1:162535279-162722779 GCF_048593235.1 Sminthopsis crassicaudata
CAGAAAGGCAACACCAATAGGACTAAATATATATGGATAGAGAGGATCGCAGGTTTAGATGTTTTGGGTTTATTCTCTTTTTCTTTTGTCATAAAAGGGTGCAGTTTGGCAGGAGAAGTGTGATGCAAGAAGAGAAAGCAATAAAAGGCATTTTTATTTCTTTTGAAAGAGAGGTGTTCCTGAAGCGGAAGATTTGGGTTTCTGGGTCCTGGGCATTAGCTATTACGCTGGAGGGGTAAGAGGAAGTGATAAAGAACTGTGAAAATAAATTTTCAAGTAAAACAAAAAGTAAACATAAAGGGTTTGCAAGATTATACAACGATCGTTTCTGATGCACGTGGCTCTATCCAACTATTAGATGACTCCGATGATCTCATGATGGAGAGTGCCACCTGCACCCAGAGGATTATGGGAAGTGGCAGGGATCGCCGCATGGCATTTTCACTTTTTTGTTGTTGTTTGCTTGCATTTTGTTTTCTTTCTCCTTTTTTTTTCTTTTTTTTGATCTGATTCTTCTTGTGCAGTAAGATAATTGTATAAATATGTATGCATATATTGGATTTAACGCATATTTTAAAGATGTTTAACATATGGGATTACTAGCCATCCAGGAAAGGAGGGGAAGGGGAGGAAATCTGGAACATAAGGTTCTGCAAGGGTCTATGTTGAAAAATTATTTATACACATGTTTTGAAAATAAAGCTTTAATTAAAAAAAAAGAGATAGATGTCTTAAACTAATAAATAAATAAAATAAAGGTCCAAATAGGCATAAAAGCCGCAGCCACCGGAGTTCAAGAAAGCTCCTAAGCAGTGGGTTAATGCAATAGGAAAACTCCAGAACGGTCACTGCACCCAATGAGCAGTTTTCTTTCCCACCCATCCCCACTTCCTGTGGAAACCGAAAGCGAAATCCTGCTCCCGCTTTCGGCCATCGCTTGCTTTGGTCTAGCGCGGCCCGGGCGAGCCGGATTGGCGGCGGGGAGCGGGTTGCACAGGGACGCTGGGGAGCTCAGAGCGGCATGGAGGAGCCGCTGGCGCCCGCGAGCGGAGACATCTCCCTGCACAACTTTAACGTGAGACTGTGGGAGCAGCTCATCTACTTCCACGTGATGCGGCTGACGGACTCGCTCTTCCTGTGGGTGGGCGCCACGCCCAACCTGCGCAACCTCGCCGTGGCCATGTGCAACCGTTACGTGAGTGGTGGGCAGGCCCAGGGGCCGGAGGAGTGCCGGCCTTAGTGCGCGGGGCTTGAATGCGGCCCTGGCGCGAGCCCCGCTGGGAGCGCGCCCGGCTCGGGGGCGGACCCCTCGGTGGGGAGGAGTGGGATTCGCACCCGCGAGGATCGGGGAACGGACACCTCCCTAGGAGACTGCGCGCGCTCCCGGGCAACCTCGCCTTTTATTTTCCCTCGGATTCCCCCCCCCACCCCCCCAATTCGTCCTGCTTCCTGTGCAAACCGGCCTACTGGTCCTTTCTTGCCTGTCAGCCCAAAGGCTGCTTCCCGAGTACTTTTCTGGGCCGCTGATGCTTGCTTGGGCCTTCAGTGTTTGTCTTTGTATACCTTTGTGGTTTTTCCACTAGAATGTAAGCGCCTTGAGGGCAGGCCTGGGGTGCGGTTTTGTTTTGCCTTGCTGCTTGGTTTTTCTCTGCATCCCCAGCGCTTAGCCCAGTGTTTGGAACGGTTTCACTGTTGCTGAGTCAGTTTCTAGCCCTAGCCAGCCCTTCCTAACCTAGCTTGTGGTTTTCCTGGCATCTCCTTCTCCAGCTCATTTTACAGATGAGGCAGAGTCACACAGCGAGTGTCTGAGGCTAGGTTTGAACTCCAGAAAATGAGTCTTCTATCTGCACCCTGTACCCCTTAGCTTCCATATATAAAAACCAAGGGAATCAATTAAAAAAAGAAATCTTAATCTTTTTTTCTGGATCTTGAAGTAGTTTAGTGATTGTCTTTTCTCTTTCTAAGCATTCACAAACCATCTTCTTAACAATGTTTTCCAGTAGGGGCAGCTAGGTGGCGCTAATGGATAGACCTGAGTTCAAAATCAGACATTTAACACTTCCTAGATGTGTGACTCTGGGCAAGTCACTTAACCCCAATTGCCTCAGCAAACAACAACAACAACAACAAAAAAAAAACCCCAATGTTTTCTAGTGAAAATAGCCTTTAGTGAAGTTGGTCAGTTTACAGAGTAATGCTGGTTTTTTTCCATTAAAATTTTTTTCTTTTGATGAACCCTTTAATGAGGAAATGAGAATATGTCACATTTCTACCTAATTTTCTTTTGAAAAAGTTATCTTTAAATCATTCATTTTGATACCTCTTTTCCCGCACTGAAACTACATTTGTGACAAAGAAAACTTTTAAGTAAAAATATTCGATATCGTGATTGAATTTGATGATGCATATGATATTTTGTCCACGTAGGCCCCAACTATTGTCTAAAAGATGAAGTGTGTCTGGTTATCTTCTTCAGGACCTTAGTGAATTTTTCTTTTAATTACCTTTTAATTTTTAAAAATACATTGTAATCAATGCTTTAAAAAAAATCATCAGTTTCCCCTACTACTCTTCCCCTCCTAGAAAACCATCCCACATATCATCCCATTTGTATGATAATTTTTTAAAGATCTCCCCCCAAAAAGAGGAAAAAATCAGTGCTACTGATCAGTACATCCAAAAAAGCCTGACAATATATGCAATGTCTAGTCCTTGTAAATCTCTCACCTCTGCAAAGGGAAATAAAGGAAGTAACTTCTCATATTTCTTCTTTTGAGCCATGCTTGAGGGCTTTAGAATTTCACAACATTTACTTTTAATTTTTTTTATGTGCATGTGTTTTTTCTATACAATGTTTTTTATTTTTATTATCATTATGTTTATTGTTTTCTTAGCTATGCTTACTTTACTTTGTATCAGTCCATGCTTCTCTGTTTACATCATTCCTTAGAACATAGTGATGTCCCATTACATTCATGTACCCCCCCTTTGTTTGGCCATTTCCTCATGCATGGGCATCCACCTGGTTTTCAGTTTTTTATTATCACAGAAAGTACAGCTCTACATAATTTGTAGCATTTGGGACTTTCTTCTTAGACTTTCCCTCTCTAGGGAATAAGCCCAGTAATTTCTGGTTCATTTTAGTCACTTTTTTGGATTCCAAATTAGTTGTATTGATTCACAATTCCATCCATAGTTTGGTAGATTGAAGATCTGCAATTGCGAATCTTCCTGTAAAAAAAACAGAAGCAAGGAGATAGCTCAGCTCTCAGATGTGCAGATAACAGCTAGATAATGCAAAGTATATCATGATGGATCTGAGTCAGGAAGACTTCATGAGTTCAAAACAGGCCTCTGACACTGGACAAGCCCTTTAACTTCTGGTTTATCTCAAGTTTCCTCAACTGTAAGATGGGAATAATAATAGCATTTATTTCCCAGGGGTGACATGAGGACCAAATGAGATATTTGGAAAGCATCCAGCACAGTGGCTGCCTTTTTAGTACTTTATCAGTGCTTCCTTCCTACAACTCCTTCAACGTTGCAACACTCCTGTTTGCCATGTGTAAAGTAAAGCCTCAGTTGTTTTGCTTTACAGTACTCTTATTCTTGATGATTTGGAACATTTTCTCATGTGGTTATGAAAACTTTGCAACTGATCATTTCCTTTGACTAATCAACTGGGGGAATGACTTTTGGTCTTTTCTATGTCTATATCTATGCCAATATCAACTATATATCTATAGCATCTACATCTGTACCTGTATCATTAGTTTCTATCTCTCTTTATATAATTGTATATCTTACACACTAAGTTCTTAGAGAAATTTGAGTCAAAGGTTTTTTTTTTCCTCATTTGATTGCTTCCCTTCTCATCTTAAGTACATAAATCTTGCCTCTTTGAATTTTTTTCAATTTCAGGTAATCAAAATTGTTTATCTTTTGTAATTGTTTCCCTTATTTAGTTAAGAATATATCTCCTATTGAATATATATTTTTAATATGTTTAACATATATTCGATTACTTTATGGGGAGGGAGTGGGGAAAGGAGAGGAAAAAAATGGAAAAATTGTTTTTTTTTTTTTTTTTTTTTTCATTTTAAAGCCGTTTAATTTTTTAAAGAAGAAAAAAAGACAGAAAGTTGTAACCCAGTTTCCTAAACTGTGGGTCATGACCCCATATGGGGCTCATAATGTGGGAGTTACAAAATTATAATTTATTATCAGCAAATGCTTGATGTGTATATCTATTTTATAAGCCTGGTGTGAAGTAAAAATTTCTCAGGTAAAGAGGAGTCATGAGGAAAAAGTTTAAGAAATCCTAGGCCAGAACACTGTGAGATTAAATGACTTTCTCCTAATTACACAGCAAAGTAGAGTCAGAAGTAGGATCTGAACTCAAGTATTTCTGAATCCAACACCTGCCATGTTGCCTTGCTGCCTCCCTCTGGGAGATGTTTCAGTAAATAGAGCACTGGCCCTGAAGTCAGGAAGGCCTGAGTTCAAATGAGACCTGAGATAGTTTACTGGCTGAGTGACTCTGGCCAAATCACTTCATCCTGTTTGTCTCAGTTTCTCCATATGTAAAATGAGCTAGAGAAGCAAATGGTAAACCACAACAGTATTTCTGCCAAGAAAACCCCAAAATGACTGAACATCATTATCATCATTATCAAGATTTCTAATGGAACCAGAAAAGACTTCTTTTAGAAGATGGAATTTTAGATGGTACTAGAAGGAAGCCAGGGAAGACAAGTGACAGATATGAGGAAGGAGTGTATGTAATGTGTGTAATCTGAAAATGGAGTGTGATGTGGGTCACTAGATCGCAGAAATAGAGAGAAACAGAGACAGAGAGATATACAGAGACAGAGACAGAAGAGAAGGAAAGGAGAGAGAAACCGAGAGAGAGAGAAAGAGAGGGGAAGACAGAGGGAGGGAGAGGGAGAAAGAGAAAGAGGAGAAAGAGAAAGGGGAGAAAAGAGAGGGAAAGAAAGACAGACAGAGAGAGGGGGAAGAGAGAGGGAAGGAGGGAGGAAGAGAGAGATAGAAGAGAAAGAGAGGAAAGAGAGAAATAAGAGAGAGAGGGGGAGAAAGAGGGAGAAAGACAGACAGAGACAGAGAGAAGAAGAAGAAGAAGAAGAAGAAGAAGAAGAAGAAGAAGAAGAAGAAGAAGAAGAAGAAGAAGAAGAAGAAGAAGAAGAAGAAGAAGAAGAAGAAGAAGAAGAAGAAGAAGAAGAAGAAGAAGAAGAAGAAGAAGAAGGAGAAGGAGAAGGAGAGAGGGAGAGAGAGAGAGACAGGGAGAGAGAGACAGGGAGAGAGAGAGAGAGAGAGAGAGAGAGAGAGAGAGAGAGAGAGAGAGAGAGAGAGAGAGAGAGAAAGTGTGTCTGTGTCTGTGTCTGTGTCTGAGAGAAAGAGAATGAGACTTGTGGGCGAGGACAAATACGGTTTAAGACTGGAAAGATAGGGCCAAGTAATGAAGAACTTTGAAACTCTAACAGGATTTTACATTTGATCCTGGATAGTGATCCACTGAGTTCATTGAGTGGGGAAGTGGGGAATGACCTGGTCAGAGGGATTTGACAGCTGAGGGAAGGATGGACCAGAGGAGGGAAAGACTTTAAGAAAGAAGATCAGCCAACAGGCTTTTGCAATCAATAGTTCAGTTATGAAGTGATAGTAGCCTATACCAAGATATGGCAATGAGAAAGAAGGGGGGCACCTAAGAGAAATATTATGAATGCAAATTCTATTTTTTTTTTAATTATGTCTATGATTTGCTGTTTTACCCAATCATTCTTTAGTATAAGATTATTTAGTTTCCAATTATTTTTTGGTCTATTTTCCCCTGGCTTTTTATTAAATGTTATTTTGATTGCATTATGGTCTGAAAAGGATGCATTTACTATTTCTGCCTTACTGCATTTGATTTTGAGGTTTTTATGCCCTAGTATATGATCAATTTTTGTATAGGTTCCATGAACTGCTGAGAAGAAAGTATATTCCTTTCTGTCTCCATTTAGCTTTCGCCAAAGATCTATCATATCAAACTTTTCTAGTATTCTATTTACCTCTTTGACTTCTTTCTTATTTATTTTGTGGTTTGATTTATCTAATTCTGATAGTGCAAGGTTGAGATCTCCCGCTATTATAGTTTTGCTGTCTATTTCCTCTTGCAGCTCTCTTAATTTCTCTTTTAAGAATTTAGATGCTGCACCACTTGGTGCATACATGTTTAATATTGATACGGCTTCACTATTGATGCTTCCCTTTAGCAGGATATAATGCCCTTCCTTATCTCTTTTAATTAGATCAATTTTTGTTTTTGCTTGATCTGAGATGAGGATGGCTACTCCTGCTTTTTTGGTTTTGCCTGAAGCATAATAGATTCTGCTCCACCCTTTTACTTTTAGTTTGAATGTCTCATCCTGTTTCAGGTGTGTTTCCTGTAAACAACATATAGTAGGATTCTGACTTTTAATCCAGTCTGCTAACTGCTTCCTCTTTATGAGGCAGTTTGCCCCATTCACATTTATGGTTAGAAGGACTAATTCTATATTGCTTGCCATCCTATTAACCCCTGCTTATGCTTTTCCCCTTTCCTTCCCTTTTACCCTCCTATCCAGTATTAAACTGGTAAACACCACTTGCTTTTCACAGCCCTCCCTTTTTAGGATCCCTCCCCCACCTTAAAGATCCTCCCCTTATTTTATCCCTTTTCCTCGAAATTACTGTATTCCCTTCCCCTTAGCTTACTCCTTCCCTTTCACTTTTCAATGAAGTGGAAGAAGTTTCACCATAAATCGAATATGTCTATTGATACACGCTATGTTCATCTCCCTCCTTTCTTTCTCTCAGATATAATAGGTTACCTTTGCCTCTTCATGAGATGTAGTACCACCACTTTATACTTTTTTATGATATAATCTCCTTTCCACCTCTAGTTTCTAAGACAAATTGTACATATGTTCTTTACATATTTTTTTGACAGAAGTATAGTTCTCAAGATTTCTTTTTACCTTTTTTAGAAGTCTCTTGAGTTCTGTATTTGAAGATCAAACCTTTTATGTAGGTCTGGTTTTTTCATCAAAAATAGATGGAATTCATTTATTTCGTTAAATGTCCATCTTCTTCCCTGGAAAATGATGCTCATTCTTGCTGGGTAAGTCACTCTTGGCTGCATACCAAGTTCCTTAGCCTTTCGGAATATCATGTTCCAGGCCCTGCGTTCTTTTAATGTGGACGCTGCTAGATCCTGTGTTATCCTTATTGTGGATCCTCCATATCTGAATTGTTTTTTTCTAGCAGCTTCCAATATCTTTTCCTTTGTCTGATGGTTCTTGAACTTGGCCACTATATTTCTTGGCGTTTTGATTTTAGGGTCCCTTTCAGTAGGTGATCGATGAATTTTCTCAATGTCTATTTTACCCTCTGTTTCCAAAACGTCTGGGCAGTTCTCTTTGATAATTTCCTCGAAAATGGTGTCCAAGCTCTTTTTTTCCTCCCATTTTTCAGGGAGTCCGATTATTCTCAAATTGTCTCTCCTGGATCTGTTTTCCAGGTCTGTTGTCTTTCTGGTAAGGTACTTGACAGTCTTTTCAATTGTCTCATTTCTCTGGTTTTGCTTGACTCCCTCTTGGTTTCTCCTTGAGTCATTCATTTCTACTTGTTCCAGTCTAATTTTCAATGATGTATTTTCTTCACTCACTTTTTTTATATCTCTTTGTAATTGTCCAATTGAGTTTTTATCTTCTATGGAATTTTTTTCCATTGTATTTTTTAGAGAGCTGATTTCTTTTTCCAGCTCTCTAATCCTGTTTTCCTTGGAGTTGTTTACCTTTTCCAGCTCACTAATCTTGTTTCTCAATGATTTGATTTCTTTATCCATTCTGTCTTTGAATGCATGGGATGACCTCTCCAGGCTCTCCTGCCAAGCCTCCCTTTCCTTTTCCCATTTCTCTTCCAGCTCTCTTGTGAGAGCCTTTTTTGTGAGAGCCTTTTTGATTTCCTCTATGAGGTTCTTTTGTATTGAGGAGCAGCTTATATCCCTCCCAGGGGATACATCTGGGGACATTCTGTTCCTAGTCTCTTCAGCATTTGAAGTCTGCTCCCTCTCCACACAGAAGCTGTCAATGGTTAGAGCCCTTTTGAATTTTTTGTTCATTTTGTCAGAGTAGGAATCAAAGAAAACAAACTGACAAGAGAAACAATTGGTCTGTTTTGCGGGGGATAGGGCTGGATGGTATTAATGGGCTTCCTCTACAGACTGGGGGTAGGGCAGCAGAGAGCCACTAACAGAACAGCAATGACTGTACTGAGTCTGCGCTCTGAGGCTCCGAGAACGCACCGAGTCAGTCCAGGTGGGGGTTGGGGGTGGCCGGGCTCTGAGAGACGCTGGCTTTCTGGGGTTTTAATCTTCACCTCCAGTGTTTACACCCTCTCCACCGCTCCTGGCTTGCTGCCAAGACGGAGCATCCACACTGGGGCAAAAGCCCTTTCACAAAAACGACAGAGATCACACCCCTCCCCCTCCGGTCTGAGCTGTGTGAGCTGCCTGTCTTGCTCTGGCTGTCTGCCCTCAGTCTGCGCCCAGTCTGATTGACCCTCCCCCGAACAAACACAGACCTTTTCTGGCGACTTTCAAGGATGTCTTCTCTTGGTGATAATTTGTGGATTTCTTTCTGGGTCAAGCATTAAGTCAGAGGCTTGTCATGAAGTAAGTTCTGAGAGAAAACGAGGAGCTCAAGCAGCTGTCTGCCTCCACGCCGCCATCTTGGCCGGAAGTCCGGAAAAATTGGTTTTGCAAGGGTCACCGTTGAAAAATTATCCATGCATATGTTTTGGAAATAAAAAAGCTTTTAAAAAAGAATATATCTCCTCTCTATAGCTGTGATTTCTCTTCCAATTTGAAAAAAATTGTTATGGTCTTTAATAATGTCATGTATTCTTGTAGAATGTATTGTAGAATATGGTATAAAGAGTTGGTCTGTGACTAATTTCTGTCAGATTTGCCAGCTGTTTTTATCAAATGAGGTTCTCCTAGGTAATTTATTTTCTACTTTATCAAACACAGAGTCTTTGAGTTTCATTGTTTATTTCCTCTTTTCTAGTCTATATCGTTAATCTCTCCCCCTCTCTCTCATCTCTGTCTTTCCATCTCCATCTGTTTCTATCTTCTCCCCCTCCTTCCCTCTCCCTTTCCCTCTCTCTCTCTCCTCTTCCCATATTCTCTCTTTCCCTCCCTCTATTCTTCTCTTAGATTTGGTGTCTGCTGTTTTATAATGTAGTTTGAGTTCTAGAAATATTATTTCAACCCTTTTTATCATTTTCCTCGATATTCTAGATCTTTTGTTTCTCCAAATGAATTTTGTTAGTATTTTGTTGAATTTTGTAATGCAACAATTTTATTTGATTGGTATTGCATTAAAAATATAAATTAACTCAGCTATGGGAACTGAATATTCCTCCAGATATTTAAATTATTCTTTATTACTTTAACACTTTGTGATTGAATATATACAAATAGTTTATGTACTTTGATAGGTTGATTCCTAAATACTTTATGCATTTTGTAGTTTTTTTGGAATGCGAATTCCTTTTCTATTATTGCCTCTTGGCTTTTTACTATTATAAAGAAAATGCAGTTGATTTTTTGAGAGTTGCATTACATTACTCTTATTCTTGATGATTTGGAACATTTTCTCATGGACGTTGTTGCATTCTCTTTGTAATACTGCTCTCTTGTTTCTGCTTCATTTAACTTTTTATTAGTCTATGCAAATTTTCCCATGTTTTTCTGAATTTTATTCTTATTTTCACTGAAAGTTAATTACAAACCTTTATTTACTATATTTTAGCACAGTGCTAACTTCTTCAGATTTCACAGTTCTCCTCTGAAACAAATTCTGTCCAAGTAGGTGTAGAAAACTGTTTTAATAGTGCAATGAGTAGCCTTACCCAAAATAATGGGATTTTCCTTACTGTAGAACACAGGAGAGTCATTGGAGGGAAGGAGGACTTTTTCCAAACATAGGCAGCTAGCTGGTTTGTTACAGGTACATTTGAGGAGATAAGGTGGCCAGGATGCCAGTGCTAGTTGAGAAATGATGGTCCATGCTCAGACCCTAGATTTCCCCTCTTTAATCAGTGTTACATCTGCTGCAGGGCAGCAAAGGGAAGTGTTGACCTTCAGCTGTGTTGGGCATTTGATAAATTCTAGTATCTGGGTCTCACCTTCAGTTGCTCGGTGCTCTGAGCACTTGCAGGTTATATATTAGGGCATCTGAAGACTGTGCAGACTTTACCCCCTCCTGCATGTAGGAGCAGCAAAGTGGTGCACTGGATGTAGTGCTGGGCCTGGAGTCAGGAAGATTCATTTTCATAAATTCAGATCCTGCCTCAAACACTTCCTAGCTGGGGAAGCCATTTAATCCTGTTTGCCTCAGTCTCCTCATCTATAAAATGATTTTGAGAAGGAAATGGCCAACCCTTTCAGTATCTTTGCCAAGAAAATTTCAAGTAGGGTCATGAGGAGTCAGACTTGATTGGAAAAAACTGAACAAAAATATGTATAGGGCTTTAACACCATCTCTAAGATAGAAGAAGCATTAGAGGTGTGTTTTACTCTTGGCTAGAGTCATAGTAATTCATTTTTTGTTTTGTTCTCAGGACTCCATTCCAGTATCTACTTCCCTTCTTGGAGATACCTCTGATACAACCTCTAATTGTCTTGCTCAGCGACTAGGTATGTACAAAATACCCCATTTTACACAGTAGATTTGATGCTAGAAAGGCATTTTAGTTCACCTAAAACCCCCATTTTATTTATTTTTTATGCTTTTATAGTATATTGTTTTTTCTAGGTACATTTAAAGATACTTTTCAATATTCGTTTTTATAAAACTTTGTGAAAAACCTCATTTTAAACAGACACGGGAAACTAGCTATTTAAAGGAATTCTAAACTCCTTACTTTGTGAGCAGATTTTCCTTTAAAGTAATAATTAATTATCAAATATGACCTCTATGGAAGAATAGATTTTTGTCCAGTATGCTCATGGAATGGCTTGCCTGCCACAAATACCCTTTTGTCTCGAGGCTAGCAATTTCTCAGTTGTGTTGGTTGCCTGCCAATTTTATTGGTGACAGATTTATTATACAGTGTCTTTAGAGCTTGAAAATCTGGCTGAGGTTCTCGAAATATGAAACTCTGAAATATTAGAGACCATCCAGTCCAGCTCTCTGACTTGTTTAGAAATTGAGGCTAGGAAGGGTTAGGGCCCTGCCTGCAACACAAAGTTAGGTGTGCAAAGTGAGACTAGAATCAAGTTCTCCTAACTCTTAATTCTTTATACTTCATAAGAAGTATGTGAATAAAGACTATTGTGATATATGAAAAGTTTGAGAGACATAATTTTTGGGCAGTCATTTTTTAAAATTATGGCTAGAGCATAAATTAACAAAAAACAGTCATTTGGCTTTTTCTAGTATACCAAAAACCCTCCTGGAAGACTCTTGACACATATATCCTTGGAAGAGTGGATGTAGCTGACAGGTGGGGAATCAACTCTGAATGGTTCACAAATAATGAGTATTATAAGGAGAGGTGGGTCTGTTGTTATAAGGGGGTGGGTTAGGGAGTCCCCTGAACAAAGAGACTCATCTCGTGCCAGATTACTCCCACCTTGGCAATGTATACAAAGGATCTCTCTTCCATCAAGTCAGTGAACAGTAAACATGGCGAGGTAAGAATTCTAGCTACCAGCATGATAAATGTGGAAATATGTTTAAAATAATTGCACATATTTAACCTATATTGGATTACTAGGGGATCTAGGGGAAGAAAGGGATAAAAATTTGTAACACAAGGTTTTCCAAGAGTGAATATTGAAAACTGTCTTTGCATGTATTTTGAAACTAAAAAGCTATTATTAAAAAAATAAAATACACCAATAACAATAACAACAAAGAAGGATTCCATCTAGATGAGATTTTCCTTGTAAGATCTTTTAGTTGAGGGGGCAAGAAGCAAGTATGGAGAGAATTTGGACAATGTCCTATATCATTGCAGCAATGTCCTTTACAAGGACTGACTGAATAACCTACAAGAGTTTATTTCTGAATAAGGAAATAGGAAGGAAAAATCTTAATATCATTAATTGGTTATCATTTTAAGAAATAGTCTTTTTTCTCTCTAGGGGACAAAGTTATATCTAAGTTTAAAGTCTGGGTTATCATTCTCCTTCTCCCCAACCCATTGGCCCCAGGAATGCCATATACATTGAGCCAACCCTAGATCAGAGTGGCAAACTCATCCCTGTGGGCATATATTGATTAGAAAATAGCATATTAATCTCATTTATTTTTTTATCGAATTTTTATTTATTTTGTTAACTTTCCCAATTATATTTTAATCTAGTTCAGGGAGCAGTTGCTAGTACTGTAGGCTGTATCTGGGGATTGTGGGGTGGGATGGGGTGTTTGATACCTCTGCCTTAGACCATTTTTACAGGATCCTAAGGGTATTATGGACAGTTGATACACTTGTGAGAATGCAGAACTAATTTTCTTTGACCCTTTCTGTGACGTAAAAATGACCTTAGAAGGTCCACAGTGGCTTGGCTTATATAATTCAAACTGTGGCAGACAATTAGACAAAGAATTGAATTATTTCCATCAGATATCCTGGTAATTCAGGCAGGACCAAAATGGATGACAGAGACTTTCCTTTTCATATTTATAGGTGCTTAATAAATGTTTGAATTGAAAGAGACCCTGGTTTAGATAATGGGGAAGGCAAGGCTGGTCTAGAGGAGAAACAGGGAGATGATGGATTTAAAGCACAGTAAAAGTAGTCTTAATTTCTTGAGGCTTTTAGGTTTAAAAAAAGGAATTGACATTTTATTGAATAGCCTGAGACCAAAAAATTTAAAGTAAGTCCTTTCAAACTTCAATGTATCTAGAATACTTACTGTCCATGAAATATTGCAAGTTCTGAATTAGTACAATCTGTATTTGTTTTGTTGTTCATTCAGTTCAACAGTCTGATTCTTCATGATCCCTTTTAGGGTTATTTTTGGGCAAATGGTTTGCCATTTCCTTCTTTGGCTCTTTTTTTTTTTTAAACAGATGAAGATATTGAGATTAAAAAGAGTTGAGTGACTTGTCCAGGCTCACAGCTTTAGTATCTGAGACCAGATTCTGATTTTCTTACCATCCTGATTAAATGAATGAAAAAAAAAATATCATTCTCTTACTACACATCAGGCACTGTGTTCAATGATAGGAAGACACATTCAAGAGAAATGGTCCCTGTGCTTAGGGAAATTATAGTCTACTCTAGCATAATAATCCATATGGGGAAGAGTGGCCAGAGCAGGATATTTTGCTCTAAGAAGTCGCAATAATGAGTGGAGCAATGGGCCAATCAATTGACTTGCCTTTTGCAGAAACACTACCAGTATTGATTTGTTAGTTCCTAGGTCAAGAAGTGTACATTCCACATTTAGTGTCAGAGAAGATGTCTAGAAAAGCATGGTTTCTGAGAAAGGCAAAATAGAAGACAGAGACTTTTCTTGTACATCTATAGGTGCTTAATAAATGTTCAGATTGAAAGAGATAGATAGATAATGGGGAAGACAAGGCTGGCTTAGAGGAGAAACAAGGGAAATGATGGGTTTAAAGCACAGTAAAGGTAATCTTAATTTCTTGAAGCCTTTAATTAAAAAAAAAAAAAAAGAATTAGTATTTTATTGAATAGCCAAAGACCAAAAAACTTAAAGTATTTTCAAACTTTATTTAATGTGTATAGAATATTGGAATAACTAATATGAACCTCATAGAGTATGGTATCTATCAGTTTCATGACCTAGGAGATAGAGCTTTAGGCTTGGAGTCAAGAAAATCCATCTTTCTAGTTGAAATGTAGCCTCAGACACTTACTAGTCCAGTTTGCCTCAGTTTTCTCCTCTGTAAAATAAGTGGAGAAAGAAATGGCAAACCACTCTAGTATCTTTGCCAAAAAAAAACCCAGATGGGATCACAGAGAATCAGATGTGATTAAAGTGAGTCAACAGCTGCCTTTGTGACTCATCTTGTACTTACGCTTAATTTTTTTTGCATAAATGTGTAGAATTTTACATCTGTCCTTATTACATTTCATCTCATTATGCTTGAGTCCTCCTTCTAGCTGGTTAGAGATCTTTATGGATTTTTATTCTGCCATCTTGTGTATTAGACATTATTATCCTCATTTTACAAATGAGGAAACTAAGACTGAAGGCTTGACTATAAGCAAATTAATAAGTACCTAAGTTATTAATAAACCTTTTAAAGAGAATAGGGCCATTGGATACCTATCTCTAGGTTGATGTTCTTTCATTAATTCATGAATTTGTGGGGAGGAGGGAATTAAGTAGAATTACTAGTTATAGCACTCTGTAATTGTCCTAATATGTAGCTTATAACTGCTGCATAAGAACATATTGCAAGAGACATTATCAAATGCCTTGCTGAAATTAAAATGCATTCCCCTGATCTGCCAGTGTGAGAACTCTGTTCAGGAAATGGAAGTTAGTCTGGCTTGACTTGACCAATGGCCGACTAGTGATGACCATTTTGTATTTGAAATGCCCATGATTATTTCTATGGTAATTGTTTTTAGGAGTTTGTTGGAAATCCCCAACAGCTTTTTTTGCCTTAGTAAACGTACCTTTCTCTTTTTCGTGGCTTCTTTTTGAAGGAGTTAGGAAGAATAGACTCCCTTCTCAGAAGCCTCTGGGGACTTTTATCCAATTTCCTGATCTCTCACTTCTAGAAACCAAGTTATTCCATTTTTTGAAAATCATAAAATTGGCCTGGATGTAGTCTTCAGGCTGTGCTCCCATTCTGCATAATGTATGATCACACATTGATCACTAGCTGTGGTTCGGAAGTAGAATTGCCCTAAGCACAGGGACCATTTCTCTTGGATGTGTCTCCCTAGCATTTAACACAGTGCCTGATGTATAATAAGTGAATGATAATTTTAAAAATTCATTTCATAAGGATGGTAAGAAAACTAAAATCTGGCCTCAGATACTAGCTAGCTGTGAGCCTGGGCAAGTCACTTAACCCTTTTTACCTCAACATCTTCATCTGTTTAAAAATAAAGAACTAGAGAAGGACTTCCTCTACCCCAAAGTGTCAAGATTCTGGGCCAGGATTGCCAAGAGTTGTACATTTCATCTCTGCCTAGCAATTCATTTGAATTCACTAGACATCCAGCAAGCACCTACTGTGTGCAAGGAGGCATTTTGGATTAGACAGGAATAGAAAAAAACAAGTCAGCTTTGTTCCTCTAAATGCATTCAAGAAGACCTTCACTATTGTGGGATTCATTTCTTTCTTAGCCATGTTTATTCTTCCTCTTATAGTCTAAAATTCATTATTAGTATAAATGAGATGATTTTCTCCAAACTGTTTTTGTGAAGCTATTATTGACAGGCAAGTTATGGGAATTGGGCTTTCATTCTTGAAGTGGGTGAAAGACACTTGGAGTAAAAAACTCCTCTCTTTTTTTAACTTTCCCATTCTGTGATGAATTTTCCTGAAGCTCATCATACACATGTGTGCGCAAGCATGGGATTATTTGACCACAGATTTCCCTTTTTCCCTTTGCTGCCTGTTTGTCTGCACAGCATAGTAAGTTGAGGAGAGTTATAAAACTGAGGTGATTGAGGAACTAAACTGCAAAGGCTGAAACTGGACGAGACCTTGGGGATATCGTATGTGACTCTTGTTCAGGCATGGATTGCATTAGGTAATCCTTCCAGCACTGGACATTGGCCAGTGGGCAGATAGATGTGCTGACTTGTCTCTTTAGTGAATCAGGGGCTGTTTCCTTTTAGTTCTAATAAGCATTTTCCATCATTTTCCCCTTATTAGCTCACTGGTTGGCATTGACTGACACTGTACAAAGCTCTGATTGTATAAACCTGGCCTCTCATGAATAGCATTTTAGAATCTAGGACAGCCACACTGCCACCAACATATGAATGGAAAATAAGGTGCTTGCATGATCTACAGAAAGCACTGGATGGTACAGTGAGTGCAGGGCCTGGAGTTGGGGAAGTTCATCTCTCTGAATTCAAATCCAGCCTCAGACACTTCCCTGCTGAGTGACTCTAGGCAAATCCCTTAACCTTGTTTGCCTCAGTTTTATCATTTGTAAAATGAGCTGCAGAAGGAAATCACAAACAATTTCAGTATATTTACCAAGAAAACCCAACTCACGAAGAGTTGGACATGACTGAAAAATGACTGAAAAGCAAAAATAATAAACCATATTCAGGTTAAGGGTCAGTTTATTTTATGACTAGAAGACAGGACTTTAAAAAAAAATTCTTAAGCTTTTTATTTTCAAAATACAATGCATAGACAACCCTCAACATTCACCCCTGCAAAACCCTGAACCCCCGGTTTTTTTTCCCCTTCCTTTCCTTCCACCCCTCCCATAGACGGCAAGCAATATGATACATGCTAAACAGGTGCAGTTCTTCTATACATACCTCCACAACTCATGCTGCATAAGAAAAATCAGATCAAAAAGGAAAAAAAAAAAAGAGAAAGAAAACAAAATAGGGTTTCCTGTTTAACATCAAGAAGCTAGAATGCTCTTTCCCTACAAAATAGGTGAGATTGTGAGATGAATGAGGGGAAACTGATATTAGTATTGATAGTTGTCTGTAATAATTTATTAAGCACCTTATGCTAGTCATTTTTGCCAAGCTTTGGGGTTACAAAGAGAGGCAAAAGGAATCTCCTAGGGAGAAACAACAAAGAGCTATGTACAAACAAACTATATATGGGATAAGCAGGAACTGATCATCAGGAATGTTCTGGAATTAAGAGAAATTGGAAATGGTTCCTGTAGAAAGTGGGATTTCAGCTGGGACTGGAAGGAGCTGTTGATGAGGAGGAAGGACTTTCCATGCATGACAGACAACCAGTGAAAATGTTGAGAGGTGAGTGTCTTGTTTGAGGAGTAGCCAGGAGGCCAGTTGCTGTAGACATGTTAACGTATAAGGTGTAAGAATACTAGTAAGGTGGGACAGGTCAAATTGGGAAGGTCTTGAAGTACAAGCAGAGGATTTTATATTTGATTCTGGAAGTAAAGTAAGGAGCCACTGGAATTTATTGAGTGGAGGGATAGGTGACAGTGAAATCTTTATCTAAGGGAGTATAATAGAGAGAAGAAAATATGAATTACTTCTGACTCCTGATATTCCCCATCTTTATTTCTTATCCTACTTTTCTGTAATCTAATTTAGATTATCTGAGAAATTGCACTATGAAAGTAGCCATTCACTGTGGCCAAGAATCCCCTCTGCAGTATTACCAATAAGTGCTTGAAATTAGCCAATTTTGGGTTGTTCAGGTGATCTAAATCTTTGGGCTCCAGTAAGGATGAAACTTTAAGGAGAACTTCAGAGAAAGAGCTGTAGAGGGAATATATTCCAGGGGACAGGTGTGTACTTTTTTGCAAGCACAGAGAGAGAGGGGGCAGTATGCATTTAGGGAATAGGTTCAAAATTCATCAAATTTTACCTTTTTTAATGAAAAACATTTTTTCTTCTCTTCCTCCCTTCTCATCAAAGGAAAAAAAGTCCTTATTACAAAATATGCATAGTTTAATCATATAAGGAACATTCCCATATTGGTCGTGCTTAAAAACGTGTGTCTGAGACCCTTACTTCTTTATCAGCAGGTAGGGAACAGTCTTCATTATCAGTCCCAGTTAGTCTTTGCATTGAACTCTTATGTCTTTCAAAGTTGTCTTTACATTTTTTGGTTCTGCTCACTTCACTCTGCATCAGTCTTTGCCAAGTTTCTCTGAAAATGTCAATTCCATAATTTTTTTCCCTGATATAACAGTATTCCATTACATTTATGCCATCCTTTGCTTATCCATTCTCCCAAGTCAGAAGCACCTCATTAGTTTTCAATTTTTTAGTCTAACGAGAGCTGCTATAAATATTTTTTATATGGATGGTTCCTTTCCCTTTAGCTTTTCTTTCCTTCCCTTCTTTTTCCTTTCCTTTGCCCTAGTAATAGTATCAAAACAATCCAAAGGAATGTACAGTTTAATAATTTTGGGGAGCATAGTTCCAAATTGCAGAATGGCTTGACCAATTCATAGCACCATCAGTAACTTATTAATGTGTGTATTTCCCTGCATCTTGTTCATTATTCCTCATTTTTCTTTTTAATCAGTTTCACCATCCTACTGGGCCTGAGTTAGAATCTCAGAGTTAATCATTCCAAATATATGAAAGAGAGTGGTGGGAAATAAGGTTTTGAAAGGTCTTAAGTTGAAGTCAGTCTAAAGCAGTGGTCCTCAAACTTTTTAAACAGGGGTCCAGTTCACTGTCCCTCAGACTGTTGGAGGCTGGACTGTAGTCAAAACAAAAACTCACACTCTGTCTCCGCCCTTCAGCCTATTTGCCACAACCTGGTGGGCCACATAAATGTCCTCAGTGGGCCACATCTGGCCCACGGGCCGTAGTTTGAGAACCTCTGGTCTAAAGAGTTTGTAATATGGTCCATTAAACCACAAGGAGTTACTGAAAGTGGTTTAAGAAAGGAAAATTAATAGGAGACTTCCATATCCAGAACTGTGCAGAACTCCTTAATTAGGAGGTATTGTGGAAGCTATATTCTCTCTCTCTCTCTGTCTCTCTCTGCCTCTGTCTCTCTGTCTGTTTCTCTCTCTCTCTCTCTTTCTCTCTCTGTCTCTCTGTCTGTCTCTGTCTCTGTCTCTCTCTCATTCCTTCAAAGACCAGGCCCCCATCTAAAGGAGAGCATGTTTTCATCATGTTTTTTTTCCATATGTATTTTTTCTTGTCCAAGATCCCCTGGCAGATAGTAGCATTACAAGGTTCTCTGTATTCGCCACCTGCTTCCAGGAAGGCTCCTGCATGGACTGGCCAGGTGCTCACATAGGTGAGATTCCTGGGTGCTGTTGTTAAGGACCCTTATTTCAGTGTCCAGGCTGAATATATTTTTGGCAGGTTACTGCTGCCACCCAGAGGGGACTGTGCTTGTGAGTAGCTCCTGTGTTCTGGTGGTCAACAGAGGGACTGCTGCCCCCCCTGGAAAACAGAGGCATGCCAGGCTAAAGGACAATTTATTTCCAATATTCTTTTGGTTAATGAGCATTTATTAAGTGCTTACTATGTACATGGCACTGTGCTAAGAAAGACAAAGACAGCCCCTGCCCTTAAGGAGCTCAGTGAGTCAGTAACTATGTAGCATCTTTTATGTATTTGGTTTACTTATTTTTTTGCTCCAGTTACATTTAAAACACTTTTTTTTGCATTTATTTTTAAAATGTCTGAGTTCTAGATTCTCTCCCTTATCCCCACCCACAATTAAGAAACTATATATGAAGTTATGCAAAATATGTCCATAAAAGTCATGTTGTGAATGAAAACATAGATTTCCCACTCTAATGAAAATAAAAACCCTCAAATAAAATAGTTTTAAAAGGGAGAGAAAATAAAGTTTTAAAAGGGGAGGGGTAAGCACCTTCTATGTACCAGGGACTGTGCTAAGTGTTGGGGATTCAAAGAAAGGCAGTAGATAATTCTTGCCTTCAAGGAGCTTCTATTCTTACCAGGAGATATGTACTATGTATGGGATAAACAGGAAATAATTAATAGAAGAAAGGCACCTGAATCAATTTTAAGTAGGAATTGTCAACCAGACTGGACCAAACTCTAACTTGTGGTTGTCCAAGCTGAACAGAGTCAGAAATCAAACAAGTTTAATTTCAAAGTGAGGAAAGTGGGCTGACTGGTTAGACTGATGTACCTGGGCCCTGGCCCCAGTGAGGGGGACCTCGGGTTAGTGGGACTAAAGCTTGATAGTTTTACCAATGGCTACAAAGCGATCTGCAGCCTTGACAGAGATGGGTAACAGCCATAGTGTGTTCTTAGCAAGGCTTCATGATCCGAATTTGTCCTAGCTCGAAAATACTAGGTAGTATTAGTCAATTGTGGGGGATTTTGCCTGAGGATGAGTGAAAAGGGTTATTGTTACATCAAGCTGGGGCACAGCTTGCTTGCTGGACCTTAGCTTTGGAAAACAAGGTGTCTCCTAATATCTTAGCATTGTGTGAAAGCCCTTAGAATTGGGAATTAGCCATGGTTTAGGTCATTGGGGGTGTCTGATTTAATCAAGTCCTATGCCATGTTTAAATTTGTTAGGCCCATAACCAGGTGGCTTGGTCACTCTGAACTCTTTCTGGCCTTGGATCTTGGGTCCCAATGCTGGGTATGATGTATGACTGAACAAAGACTCAGCCCTTTTCAAGTGGATCCTGAGAAAGGGCCTGAAGCCTTCTGGTATTTATGCAGGTGCTGCTGCCCTGTTGTCAGTAGAGGGCGTCATAATATTCAAACCAGCTCTTCTGCTCCTACCTTCTTTCCTCTCCCCCCTTCTGCTCCCCTCTCTTTCCCTGCTACTTGCTCCCCCTCTTCTTTCTTCCCTTATACTCCCTCTTCTTCCCTGTTACTTCCTTCCCATCTTCTTCCTCCCCTTTTGCTTCTCCTTCCTTCTCCCCTCCCACTCCCTTTCCCTCCTCTGCTTTCTCTTCTACTCCCCCCTCTCTTTACCCTTTTCTCACCTTCCCCTTCCTATCCCCTCTCCCTTCTGTTCCTCTCCCTTTCTTTATGCTCCTTTTTTCTCCCCTCTAGTGCCAAAGGTTTCCCCCATTTCAGATTGACATGACACCTGGAGAGCTTGAGGCAGAAGACTGATTCTTTACCATCACAGAAAATGAGGATTTTTCATTCCTCGGTGTGACACTGTGTTCTTTCCTTTTAGCCAGGAAGACTAAAAAACAGGTGTTTGTCAGCTACAATCTTCAAAATACAGACAGCAACTTCACACTGCTTATAGAAAACAGGATCAAGGAAGAAATGGAGGCTTTCCCGGAAAAGTTTTAGCCTGAAAGGAGCATGGTAGCATTTGGTGATTTGTAATTTATGTACATTAAACAGAATAAATTGAACTAATTTCATAGTATGTCTCACATGGAGTCAATGTGTTTGAGTTGCTTCTTTAAATTAACCTTATTATCATTCCCTTGGGCAGCTAAGGGGCTCAGTGGATGGAGTGCCAGCCTGAAGTCAAGAAGACTCATCTTCATAAGTTAAAATCTGGCCCCAGACACTTATTAGCTGTGTGACTCTGGGCAAGTCACTTAACTATACCATAACCAATTACTTAGCCAATCAGTTACCTCATCTGTAAAATGAACTAGAGAAAGAAAAGACAAATCAGTATCTCTTCAGTATCTCTGCCAAGAAAACCCCAGATGGGAGTCACTAAGAGTTGGATGGGACTGAACTACAATTTTCTTTATCTATTTAAAAAAATTTTACATTTATGATCAGAATGGCTTGTTTACCCATTTTCATCTCTTCAGTCATTTCCTCTAATTCCTTCTTTTTTCACTTCTTTCTTCAACTTTTCTTCTTCAATCTTTAATTTCTGATTAGCGGGGTATCAGCTTTTCATGTATAGACCTGCCAAATCTTTTAAAATTTTCAGGCAGCCCATCTCCTGGGCAGATAATAGAATTCATGTGCATTTAGTTTGACCTCCTTTCCTCATATCTGTTGTGTGTTATGATTAGCTCTTTGTTGCTTCTGATTTTATTAAATCATTACCCAGTGGAAAACTGATGTCTCCCTCAAGTGAGGTAGAGCCAGCAATAGAAATATAATTCTGCTCAGAGTTGCCTGGGGCAGAGATATGAAGTGAATTGCCTGTATATGTCACTGCCTATGTGTCAGGCATAGAATTCTGGATTCCACAATTGTCTTCTACACCTTTACACGTTATGTTTAGTGCCTTGGAAGACATTTCATATATTGAAAATAATATTGTTAGGAAATGAACTAGTTGATGGTGTCTATGGGAAGGAAATGTGCTGTGGTGGATTGATTTAGGTCTGGGGTTCTCATGAGAAGTTTCTAACATTCATCTCAGATGTGCTGTATCACTGACCAAAGATAATTCAATCTCCACATGGCTCAGTTTAAGCTGAGATGTTTATAGCCTGGAAAGGGAGATAGGGTATTTCTGTAGTCCTAGAGAATAGTTTTTTTTTGTTTTTTTTTCATTCATATATATATATATAATTTTTTTAAAAAGGTAATTTTCTAGATTAAAAAAAAATTGGCCTACATCCTAAGAATAAGTTGGGGGGGCCACTTCTGAGGCATTTCTGTTATATCCCTGTATTCTTGCTCATTCCTTTAATTCTGTAGTGGTCTTAGATTTAAAGAGATTGGGACGGGCCTTGGGTGACCACAACACAACCATAACCTCTTCAACTAGACATTACTACACTTTCATCATTAAATTGTCAGCAGCTATAAGAACAATTTGGTTAGTGATCATTGTACAGCATTGAACTGGAGGTAACTGTTGTTAGATGTAAATGACAGTGCTTGCTGATTCCTCTTGAAGAATAGCTCCCGGGACTGGAATAAGGACTGAGGGTTATTGATATTTTGAAATTACTTGATTTAAGAACCCATTATTTCATTAATATATGGATCGCCCCTCCGGTACTGCAATGGGAAACCCCACTTTGATGATGGATATAGAATGGGAATGAACCTAAGTTACTAAAAAATTTGTTTAATGCTGATGAAACAGACTCGGGAAATTGGTTGGTTACACAGTTGTAAGCAGATGGTCTTCACAAATTTCTTAGGGAAAAGAGTATTTACCTGTTGCCCATTTCTCTATTCAGAATTATTTGGGCTGATCCTTACATGACGGACAGATATGGAGTCTTCTTGAAGCCTTTCTAACATGATACAAATTCTGGGACCCCAAACACAGGGGGCCTTGGAACCTTTAGGACAGTCTAAGTCAACCTTTATTCCATGAACTCAATGAGCTGCAGCCGTCCTCTGCCAATGCAAATTGGCACCTTTTCTCCCACTTGTCTTCAAGTAGAGATTATAACTAATAAAAACAGTGCATTTGTTAATTTGTCGTAGCAGTGTCCCACATTTGATCCCATCAAGCAGGAGCCAAGAAAGATGTTCCGTAAGAGTTCTGGTAATGGGGCAACTTTTTTTTGTTTTTATTTCTGTACATTCACATACAAATTTCTCAGTAGGTACAACAGATGTAACATCATGCAGACACTTAGCTTGTAAGACAGTTTCAGTACTTGATTTAAGCTTGTGCTACGGGTAAGCACCACCAGACTACTCATGATCAAAACGTACAGTAACAATTCTTTAATTAGAGCCTCGTCAGAAATGGAGGGACTGGGGCAAGGGAAGGACGAGGGAGAGGGAGGAAGAAAGGAAGGAAAGCTTACCCACTAGACATTACACTGTATTCCTTTCCCAAAACATTGTATACACTATATTAAAATGAGGTTTTGTCTAAAAACAGAAACAAAAATGACCAACAATAGCAGTTGAAGTGCGGGATGCCATCCAGAGGCTACAGATGATGTGACATTCAGAGTCCATTTCATGGCACTTCCAGTTCTGTGACTTCAGTTTGGCTCCAGAAGTATCGGGATTTAACGGGATACTTCCTTTTTTTGAAGCATTAGCTATTTCCTGCTCGGCGACCCAATAGCCAACCACTCTGTCCCCTTTCCAACAGCCAGTGTATCAGTGGCCAACCAGCCTCTTAGAAAAGAACCGACCATGGTGCTCAATGGCACAAAGCATCCTTGAGAACACGGGGTGAGGGCAGGGAGGACAGGGATGGGGAGGACAGGGATGAAATGCTTTTGTGCGTTCAGCGAGGGAGGAGGATGAGACGGAGCCCCCTGGTGGCTGGAAATCATCTAACTGATGAGGTTTCAGAATGCAAGGGGGTACATGTACAGCTGGCAAAGACATCTTTGAATGCTTTCTATGGGAGAGGGGAAGAGGAGGCTGACTGGAAGCAGCAAGTCGCCTGAGAAAAGCGTTTCCTCTGTGTCAACCATGAAGGAAACAGGATTGAGTAGTTTTCAAGTTTGACAGACAAGTCATTAAGTAGCTGCCAGAGCACCCATCTGTACCGAGCAGGGCAGACGGATCCGGGGCCAGAGGCCCTTTCCCCATCCCTGCTGCCTCACTTGGAACCTTACTTTCCTGGGCTCTCTCCAGAGAGGTTCTTCTGATTTGACTACATTCAGTAAAAAATGTTCAGAGGGCACCGAAAACTTCCCGCAGCGGTCGGTGCCAGTGAAGGAGGAGTTAAAGCCTGGCCCTTTACCCTCGGTGAGTTCTGAGAAGGATGGGCCAACAGAATCAGAGGGCACCCTACTGAGAGGTCCTTAGCAAGAGAATTCCATTAGAGTCAAACAAACTGGGCAAAAAAATAAAACAAATCCCTCCTTTTCCAAACTTCCTTCTTCCTCATCCCCTGGCTGCTAAAGCTAAGAACCAGGATTTTAAAAAACTGTCATTTGAATTTCATTAGTCCATCCTATTTTTGATATGTTCTATCTAGTGTGGTTTTTTCCCCCTTCTGTTCATTGGCCCTATTCTCAGATGTTGTCTGTTAATCTTTTTTTGAGTTAAGAAAGCAGAGACCCTGAAGCATGAGTGACTCTCCAAGCATGAACAGCTTTTATACGTGTTATCTGAAAAAATCTGTGGGGTTCAGACCGCAGCTTCGAGAATGCTCGCAGAGATCATGAACTAAAAAGCTGTTACAGTAAATGAATTGCAAGGTGTACCAGCTCCATGTGTGTACGTGTGTGCATCTGTGCACACGTGAATAGGTGCCCAGGTGTCCAGTCTGTGGTCCAAAGAGCCCTTGCTGACCGCCCTTCCCCTCACGTGTCTGATGCTCTCGCTTCAAGGCCACGTCTGTATTTTTCATATACTTACATGGATTTTGTTGCCATGTGATTAGTCGCAAGTACTCTATAAAAGGCAAAAGGTATTTCACAAGTTTGGCACGTGAAGACTGCACACATCTAAAGAAAGGCCTTTTTCAAGGTGAATGCAGACTGAAAAATTGCAACATGGAACAAAGGAGATCCAACTTTAAGTCATACAAGCAACTACAGAGGGTAAGAACAGTCACACAATGCAATGGTAGCCAGCTGGGTCACCACAGCCTGCTTCCCCGTTGATTGTTTATTAGTGGGTTGCTTTTTAAGTCCGTCTTCATTCATTTGCTCTGGTCTTTTTAGAACCCAGAGGTGCATCCTTGTTCTCCACAGCAGCAGGAGGCTTCTTTTAGAGCACACCCCTACTTAGGTTTGCCTTTCCTCCAGTAATCTCGGTTCACATCCTGTTCCTCCACACCACTGGCACTGAGGAACAGCTCGCTCAGCTGCCACCTCCTGCTACAACGTTGTGCCAGTCACTGGAGGACCAGGCCTGGTGGAGATAGCAGGCACATAGATGAGGTAAGGAGCTAGCAGGGGAAACAGAACACAGATTAACCCCTTTTTTGGGCTCTTCAACATCGAGCTACATAACAGGTGGCAGATAGGTGACTGCCTAATACACAGTACCCAGCCTGACACTTAAGACCGCTGGAAGATCTAACTTTGCCCCAGGACAGAGACATACATAACACAGGGTGTCGACTAGGACAGAAAAAAACTTCGTGCTCAGGAGAAAAACTCCAAAACTCTAGCTTGATCCTTTTCTAAGCTTGACCAAGTAAGAGCCAAAGGTTGTCAGTAGTTAGGCATCTGTGGAACTGTGTGGAAATGGGGTCAGTAGGTTAATTGCTTTGCTATTACTAGAAAGGGGCACCACATCTGAGTTCCCCCAAAGTTCCTTTTTTAGTGTGTTAAAATGGGGTACGAGACTTCAGTAGCTAACCGTAACATTATGGAGAAAACAACTGCACAGGACTACCAGGTCTATCCCTGCTCTGGGGATAGCCTCTAATGACAGAAGGCCAATGAATCTATGGATGAATTTTGGGAAGGTACAAAACAGCCTCCAAATTTATAAATAGTTAAAGCTACCCATAAGATTTTTTCGGGGGGGGGGGAGGAGCAGAATTAAAATCCAGCATTAATTTTTATTTAAATTTTAAATTTAAATTTTGTTGTTTTGTACAATTTCCCTTTTCTGTCCTCTCTGATTTCTTTCTCTTTTTTGGGGGGAGGAAAGGGTTTGGATAGAAAATAGACTCATTTAAGGTTAATCTCTCTTTCCTGCCTTGCTTGTGTCCTGATAAGCAAATGAAGTGGACAAAAAAATTGGGAGAAGCAAAGGATCTGGAGGATAACCCACATGTCAGAAAAATCGGCAATAAATATTTAAAGAGTTGATAGTAAAATATAAGCAAGTGCTTTCTCCGAGGGTATGTGCTCTAAACATGTATAACCCGGTAAGGCTTTTTTTTTTTTTTTTTTGTATCGCCTCCCTTTATTCATTTACTATCATTGTCAGTGTCAACTTTCAGTATCATTTGCTGATTAGAAAATAGCCATTTTTCTTTCAAGTAGAGTCTGCAGCTGGTGCTGCTAATGGATTAGGGAGATTTTAGCTGAAAGGCATTTGGGTAGGGGTGGTATAAGTCTCAGGTTTTGCTATATCCTGCCTCAGGTACACCTATTATTGATTTATCCACATCATTAGGCATCCCTGACATCAGAAAACTGGATCTACAGTCATTGGATGTGTGGGTTTCCTTCACTTTGAATGAAATGCCTAGGATTTTCCGCAAAGGAGCTTCAAACATCATTATTCAATATGAAAGAACCATACCTGCTTTATTGGGATTTGTAAACTACTTTATCTAATTGTGAAATGGGAAGGTCTTACCTTACATGTAGAAAATGATACTTCTTTTGTTTTAAACCACATACAGACTCACCATTAATACCTAATGAATTTTACTTCCCCACCCTTGTCTAAAATGGAGTCACAGTTTAATTCATAACAGTGTCATTTGCTTAGACCCACAGGCGGCATTAGGGTTTGGGAACAGGAAGAAATCACTTTTTGCTCTTCTGGGTAGTAGTATGTTCATCTTCTATAGAAAAGATGCCTCTTTCAGGTTTGGATTATTATTATTATTATTAATTTTTTTTGCTTTGTTTCTAAAAGTTGCTTCCTTGGAATGACTGTGTCTCTCCTTAAGAGAAAGTTCATTTTCCTTTGTGATTAATGAGAGGAAAAGGGAATAAAGTGCTTCTTGTAAAAATGACCAAAATAAATACAAACATTTAATGGCAGAAAAAGAAAGTCTTTGAAGGGATCTCTCCGCCAGTTTTTCCCCTTAAATACATCATCCTGATGCTTTCCAGTCAGTAGAAATTTCCTTATACCGATTGAAAGTCTCCTGTGATTTAAGTGGCTTGAGCAGCAGATTTGACCTTTCCTTTTTCCAAGTTGGCTATACCTGCCATTGTTACAGGTCTATAAACCTGTGCCAGACAAAAAGAAAATCTGACCCCAAAAGGGTTCCCCTCCTGAAGTGACAAAGCCAGCCCAGTTACATGGACTTCATCCCGTTTGCCGTGGCATTTTCCGGCAGCCCATCCCCCATGGCGACCACGTCGTGGAGGCCAGAGTAATCCTTGAGTTCTGAGTTTGTGAGCAGGAGGGGTTGCTCTCCCTTCTTGTGGGGCAGGAGGGGCTGCCGTGTGTAATGTTCGCCGTTGAGGATGTTCTCTGGCAGGTTCTGATTCCTACTCTCTGGCAGGAGGAGGATGCAGATGATGCAGATGAGAGTACAGCAAGCAAAGATGATGTGGTGAAGGAAGTAGCCCTTCTGGTTGTGCAGCTCGATGATCGGAGCCGTCAGCATCCCGAAGCCCGCACTTGCCAGGACCAGGCCCAAGCCTCCACACCTGCACGAGAGGAGAAGCTTCAGCAGGAGGCTGCTCTTTGCATCATACCAAGAGCTTGTGGGGCTGACCCAGAGCTCTTCTGAAAGTGTAGGTCCCCCTTGTCAACACTGCCCCCACTCCCTAGCACAGGCTATCCCTATTGCCTACAGGATCAAATAATACAATCCTCTGTTCTAAAACCCTTCACAATCTAATCTTTCCCTTCTTTTGATGCTTAATATATTCTTCAGTCTGGAGACAGTGGGCTCCTAGCTGTTCCTAAATTCTCCATCTAAGTGCTCTAGACAACTCTCTCAAATTATACATTGCAGAAAATTGACCAACCTGCACCTGGAGAAGAAATTTCTTCAGGTAGGAATTCCCTTTATTGATAAAAACCCCAAGTCCAAACACTATCCCTATTTTCATTACTGCCTAGTGAAGACTATAACACGAAAAAACCAAATAAACACAAGTCCTAATGTGAAATATATTTTTGTAGGAATTTTGCAAATAGGGGGAATGGAGCAAAGGAGAATATACAAGGTCAGGCACAGATTTGGGGCTAAGGACAAGGAGTAGTTATTATTACTAGCCTGGATGGGTAGAGAGGTAGCTGAGGCTGAGAAGCAGGCAATAGTAACAGTAAGAAGGAAGTGAGCCTCCTATATTATTAAAGATTATTTTTAAAAGGTTAAGATACACTTCTTCAAGCAAGCCAGCAAACTGATGCTCTTTGTCCTTGTTCCTTTGTCCAGTTTGATGATGTTCAATGCAAAGGGGTGTGTGTGTGAGCAACCATTATTAAAACATAGAAGGCACTATTTTGAGTTGTAAGCATAAGATGGGAATTAGTGGGAATTAGGAAGAAAACCATTTATTTGTAATAATTATCATGAAATTCCTGTTGTTCAAGTGTGTGCAGCCTGGGAGCAGTCACATAGGAAACACTCCTCCAGTTTTTATTTACTCTTCTCTGTCTCTGTCTCTCTTTCCCCCTTTCTCATACACAATGTAGACCAAAGTCCATAGGATGCAGTATGCCTGCAAGGCAGGAAATCCATATAGGATACAGGAGCTGGTGTTTAGGAGTCTGTGTCCCAGAGATAATTTTTACAAAGCAAGGCTTTGTGCAAAAGTTAAAAAGGAAAAACCAAAATGTAAAGGATGTTTTTTTTTTTCAGTTATTTTCTTAACAAACAACATTGTAATAAAAATCACCCTGGCTGGATATGGGAATAGAAAAGACTGAAGTACAAAATCCTATTTACTCAACCTCCTTAAATTTCAGTTTTCTCATCTCTAAAATGGGAATTCAAAACAACATCCACCTAATAGGACAGTTAGGAGAATCAAATGAGAATGTAAATTGCTTTGAAAAAACTTAAAGTTCAACATCAATGTTAATTATCACTACAATAAAGCTAGGTACCCCTCCAGTCCAAACCTTCTGGCTAAATTCCATGTTATTTCTACTTGTAGTTCTCCTAAGTAATTTAATCTCTATTGGGCCTTAATTTCCTTATCTGAAAAATAAGGGGAAAATGATGAACTCTAAGGTTCTCTTCCAGCTCTAAGATCCTATATTTCCTCCTTGGGCAGGTAAGATCATTCAGTTAATTAAATGAGTAGACAGATTAAGTCCTGAATAATTCAGTGGGTCTATTCAATAAATAACACTCCCACTTAAAATAGCCATTTAACTATTTCTGATAGATATGGTTACTTCCATAAGCTCAGGTTATGATGCCTCTGAGATGTACTCCATATCCGAGAAAATAGTCATCATCCCTCGGGCACATAGTAATAATAAAGCTAGTTTTCGAAATACCTTAATATCGCATTTTATCCTTTTAACAACACAGTAAGTACATTTTTCAAAGGAAACTGAGGCAGGCAAACCTTATTATCCTGCCCAGAATCACACTATGACTAAGTTATCTTGAGAAGATTAAGATTGATCTTATATCACTTTTTTATTTATAAGTTACTACCTTTGTTCCATAACTGCTTAAGTCATGGTTCTTTTGTCTCTGAACTTAGTTTGGAATTCAGCTAGCATGAAATGGCTAAATTTAAAAAATCCAGCTCTTTTTTGCCTCAAGGTTTTTTCTAATCTTGGGGAATCTGTGTGGGGGGAAAAAAAGGGAATCTTTACTCCACTAAGCTATCCTTCAAGGATATCTGGTTTACTGTCCAAAAGTCTGGGTTGCTTTCAGGTACCTGCATTCATGAGAAAAAAAAAGGGGGGGTAGCTGCTAGTCAAGTTAATTCCAACCAGTCATATTGTTTCCTGGACCTCTACTTTGTAACAAATCATGGAGCCCTCAATCGTCTCATGATGTTAATTCCATTGTTTCCTATTTCCCAATACCTATAAAAGGGGAACTATTCCTTTGTTTGGGGTTTTGGGCATTAAAGGAGTTAATCCATTGACCTATTTATTGGCAGGTAGTATCCCCTCCTCCCAATAATAAATGTTATCTTACTTGGACATCTGCCTCAATTTACCCTTTTGTTAAGATCTCAAACTTGACAGTTCTGAGCCTGGATCTGAACTAAACTTAGCGCTCCATCCACCATGCCAGCTAGTTGCCTCTGATAAAACAATTTAGGCCTCTTCTTGGAGAGAAGAGAAATAAACTTGATCTCTGTGGATTAGCAAGGGTAAGCAGAGTGACTGACTCCACATTTCTTAAGGCTTTAATCTGCAGAAACATATAGGTCATAGACAATCCTGAGACATATGCACATATTGCAGTCTGATCACTATCCTGAATTGAAATCTGTTTAACTTTGTGCTTGGAGCAGAATTATTCCCAGCAGAAAACTTATCTAAATGGAGCACCCACTCAGCAAGAGGAAAAAGGGAAACTCCATTCCAGAGAAGTTTTATTTTTTTTTATTTTTTATTTTTTTTCTTTTCTTGAAGCTATTCTTAACTGGGCAGTTGGGTAGCACAGTGAGTAGCATGCTGGACCTGGAATCAGGAAGGCTCATCTTCATGAGTTCAAAGCTGGTCTCAGACATATACTAGCTTGTATCCCTGGGCAAATAAATCACTTAAGCCCATTTGCCTCAATTTCCTCATCTGTAAAAGGAGCTGGAGGAGGAAATGGCAAACCACTTCAGTGTCTTTGCCAAGAAAACCACATTTGAAGCATCAAAAATGACTGAACAACATTCTCAACAACTCACTTAGATCTCCCAGAATCCTTTTTTAAAAAAAATATCCCAAGGGTCAGGCTGCCTCTATTTGTTTCTAGTAGTAAACATAAAACAAAGCCTAGAAAAGGACCTTGGGGGATGTAATATTATACAATAAGCATTTATTAAGTACGGAGAGGGGATTTTGTTCCATGGTGGACTACAGAAGGAAATGCTGGTCTTAAGCCAGAAGCAGAGGTAAGAGCAAGAGAAGGTAGTTGAGTGGATCCTTGGAGTCTCTGGGAGAGCCTGAAAGAACACCAAAATGTGCTAACACAATTAGGGAGCTTCCTCCCTTTCCTCACAGTCCATTCTCTCTTTTCCTAACCTCTGGCCCCAGCAGTTGGGGCTAGGGGAGTCTGTGCTCTCTGGGGTAGGTATGGACAAAGGCTCTTCTGGTGTTTTTGAGTGTTGAATGCATTTCCTCAAAGCAAAGCGGGAAAGAAGGAGATTAGGCTCTATTCTATCTCAGCCGTCTCCATTTTGTAAGTAAAATATTTTTATTTTTATTTTTTTGGACTGGCTTCCAGCCATCATGGAAAACAGCCATGTTTCAATGAACACATGCATTCAGGGTTGCAAATGACCAACTTAACACTGCACTATTCTAAACACAATAATCCTTTTGTAAGCTGGGATAGGGCACAGTCAATATTAAACTTTGCATTTCTCCACATTTGACACTAGAGGGAAGGCTTAGCTCACATTTGAGTGCCACTAATTCCTTCTCTGGGAAAAATGATGCAACCTTGGACATTTATTTATGCATAGAATCAGAAATATACAGTCGTTACTAAGAGGGCATTTTCCCTAAATGTTTCTTATTGCTTTTTAAAGTCAACCTAAGTTTTAAAAATAACATATTTTTGGGGGGGATTGTCCATTGGAAGCCATTTTGCTATTTGCAAACATCATAGGATTTTTCTAAGTACTACAATTTGAAAATGCTCGACATCACCCAGCTGAGGATTGCCTCTAGTGAGTGAGCCTCTCCATGTCTTAGCAGATAGATGACTGTCTTCCTGAGTCACCTTGGTCCAGGCAGTCAAATTCTGAGCTGCTCCTACATGCACCATGTTGTGCTCCAATGGAACCTTGGAGACCGATCCAGGCTGAAGATATGGACTTGGGCTTTTGCTTCTACATACATTATGTTCAAGTTACTGGGCTAAAGCCTTTAGGGGGCTTAAACAAAGGATCCTGGAAGTTTTTCCTCTAGGAAAAATATAAATCACAACTAACACCTTTAGTTACACTTAACACCCTTTTCTCAGGAGCTCATCTTTATTTTTGTGAATTGAGGGATGCTGAGGTATCTTTGTGGTCATACCCACTTTGCTGTTCAGTCATGTCCCACTCTTCATGACCCTATGTGGTTTTTTCTTGGCAAAGATACTGGAGTGGCTTGCTAGTTCATTTTCCAATGGGTTAAGGCTAACACAGGTTAAGTGACTTGTATACAGTCAAATAGTAAGTGTCTGAAAAAAGATTTGAACTCAGATTTTCCTGAATCCGGTCTATTGTTTTATCCACTGAATTAACTAGCTGCTGTTTAAATAAATAGGGGATAAGTGATTTGTCCATTTTATGGGTAAGGAAAGAAACAGAAGGACCAAAAAAAACATAAGCAGGACTTTAACCTGAATCATCCTGCTGATCTTTGGCACTTAGTCATACATTGCCTTGTACTATTATTTAACATTTTATAAGTGTATGACCTTTTCAAGGAGACTGTAAATTCTTGGCAGATAGGTTGTGACTTCTACTTTCCTTTGTATGCCAGTGCCATACCTAGCTCTGTGTTATTTATAGGTAGAAAAATACCCACCAGCCTGTTGTTGAATTGATAAAGTTTGTCCCTCACATGCAATAGAATAGACTCTATCACTGAGTCTTTAAGCCAAGAATTCCCAACTGCTGGGAGATTCATGGACCTCTAGAGATATGAAGCTTATCTAGAGAATACAGGCGATATCTGGTAAATAACTATATTAAGTTAATGAAACAAAGTAAAGAACATTTTAGCTGAACTCACAGAAAAGAAATAAAATTACTGGGCAGCTAAGGAGCTAAGTGGATAGAAAACAAGATACGGAGTCAAGAAGACCTCAGTTTAAATATAACAGCAGCCATGCCACCCTGGGCATGTCATTTTACCTGCCAGCCTCAGTTCTTCATCTGTAAAACTGGGATTGTAGTTGCACTTAACTTCCCAGATCAAATGAGGTAACATGTTTAAAGTGTTCTGCAAACCCTAAAGTGCTAATGTAAGTATTGGGCAACTAGGTCTTGAAGTGGATAGAATGCTAGGTCTGGAGTTAAGAAGGCCCAAATTCAAATATGGCCTCAGACACTTACTGTGTGTCTCAGTTTCCTCAACTGTAAAAATAAACTAGAGAAAGAAACAGCAAACCTATTCCAGTATCTTTGCCAATAAAAACCCAAATGGGCTCATGAAGAGTCAGACATGACTAAAAAAATGACTAAACAATAACACATAAATGTAACTAATGATTATTATAATGATTGGGCAAATAAGTATTATCCTTATCTTAGCGATGATGAGACCAAGGGTAAGAGAAGTTTTATAACAAATTTAAATAGCTAGTAAATAATTGATGTAGGACTGGGACCCAGGTCTTCTAACTCCTTTTCCCAGTATTTCTTTAGGTCATTCTACAGTTGTGTTCAGCAATATAAAAAACACTCAGGGGCCAATTAGATGGCACAGTGGATAGAGCACAAGCCCTGAAGTCAGGAGGACCTGAATTCAAGTCTGACCTCAGATAGTTAACACTTTACTAGCTGTGTCCAGGTCACTTAACCCCAATTGCCTTCTCTCCTTCCCCCAAAGAGAAAAAAAATATGAAAAACAAGAAAATAAGCAAAATTGAAAACATTAGATTTCTATGCTTTTTGAATCAGAAAGAGGATAAATTCTGTAGTTTACTAAGAATGTGCATATAAAATAACAGTGAATTTACAACCCAGTTGGGTATTTGATAGATAGACACATATAACTAGAGAACAACTGTGAGATAATATGGCATAAATATAAGTATACAAGTGCTAAAGGGAAGGAGAGATGAGTGGGTGGAGTTATTTGGGGAAGGTTTCCTGGAGGAGGGGAGTTTTTGAGCTAAGTCTAGAAGAGATGGGAGAGTGTTCAGGAGAATGGAATGAAGTGATCTAGGTCATAAATGGGAATTGGCAATCCAGATACAAATGATTCAAAACAGATATGCAAGAATTCAAATCTGAAGCTGAAAAGGGCCACTGAGTTATTCTCATCAATAGTTTCGTGCCTTTTCACATTTCCCATCAGATCAGAGAATCGTAGGGTTAGAGGTCAGCAAGTCCAACCTCATTCTTCTATAGATGAAAAAATGAGACCCAGAGAGGTGGGATTTCCCCAGAGCCACACTATTAATTAGTGACAGGTCCACAACTAGAAACCAGATTTCTTAGTTTGCAATTTAGTGCTCATTCTTTTTTGTCTCTCTCCTCAACTGTTGCATTCAAGTTACACTCACCCTTTCAGCTGTGTCCTCTGGAATTCCTGTGCCATAGTAAACACATTTACTCTTTGTCCTAGATCTTATTTTCTCTTACTAATTCCATCTACTAATTCTGACTAAGACCAGAAATCCTTTTCTTGATAACTGCATCTCCAGTCAACTTCTCCATCACTGGCTCTATTTTCTCTCACTTCCTTTGACACAATGGTGCTAAAATAGGAGCCAGTGGAATCTCCACTGTTACTTCCCAATTTTTATCTTTATCACATCAACTTCTCCACTGAGTCAAAATCCACCCCCATTCCAAATCATGGTGGCAGCTGTATACTGGTAACCCCAAAGTCATTCAACTTCCTTTCTCAAGGAGTTCAGAGCTGGACTCAATCATGTTTCTCTTCTTTCCAACTACTGTGCTTACTATACTAAGAGACTTCAGTATTCAGCATGCTTCTCATGCCTTCTAATTCTTCAGTCTCTTTAAATTCCATGACCTGTTCCTTACTTTAGGCATACATAGGGATAGTCACACACTAGGCCCATTGCTGACTAATGAAAAACTGATATTCTTATGCTTTATTCCATCTTTCCCTGTGACTCACCTCTCCCAAACCTGTTATCTCTCCTCATCCAGTATTCTAGTTTCCCCATTCCATAGTATTTTCTCTAGCAATTTATTAGCTCTGCTTTTATTTCACTTTCTTCCCTTTCTAATCTTGATTCTGTAGTAGCCATTTCAACTCTATATTGTCCTCTGCTCTGAAATCTCTCACCTTCCCAATCCTATCACTGCTGATTGCTTACCAAATGTTAGCCTTGGATTATACCCATCATCTGCTTCAACTCATGGGCTAATAAATGGAGCTATTCTTGCCGATTCTGGCACTCTTTCTTCTGACTCACTCTATAACCTTTTGTAATCTGGCTTCCAATCTCATCATTCAACTGAAACAGTTCTCTCCAAAGTTAACAACAATCTTTTAATGGCCAATTATGATTTGCTACAACTCTGTTGACTGGAGTCAGGATAAATTCATGTTAACTAACTTCAACTGGGCTCACTTCAGTAAGACAATTCTTTTTACTTCTTCCTAAATTCATTTTCCATAGAAATTATTCAAAACATTTTGTTCTCTCCTTCAAGCACCCTCTCCTCTCTATTTTCTCTACTTCCATCCTTTCTCAACTGAGGATCTCTTACTTTACTAAGAAAACTGATGCTCTTTGATGATCCTCCTCCTATTTTCATCTCAAAAGAATCTTCTAGTATCTCCTCCTTTCCCCCAATCTTTGACAATGAGATAATCCTTCTCCTTGCCATGGCCAAACCTCTATATATTTATTGGATTCTGTTTGATCCCCTTCTTTCCATCTTATCCAAGGCAACCATAATCATCCCTCCCTACCTGAATCTTTAACCTGTATTAGTCTACCAACTCCTTCTCTACTGCCTTTAGACATGTTCAAATCTTCCCTATTCTTAAAAAAAACAATACAAAACAAACAAACAAAATATCCCAACAAATTCCAGACCAGACTTTATTATCCCCTCATGCTATACTCTATGATCCTATATCTCTCCCTTTCTCTACCAAATTTCTTGAAATAATGTCTACACTCACTGGCTCCATTTTCTCTCTTCTTACTCATTTCTCAATTCTTTGCGATATGGGTTCCAAACTCTATCCTTCAGTTGAAATTATTCTTTCCATAGTTACCAATGATTTCTTAATGGCTAAATTAATGGCTCTGTTTTCACTCTTCTCAAATTATCTGCTGCACTTGAGATTTTAGTTCCTCTTTTCCTCCTATGAATATTTCTCCTTTTTTTTTTTTTTTTTTTAATTTCTTTCTCTTGGTTCTCCACTTGTCTGGCTGCTCTTTTTGTCTCCTCCCTTGACTCATAATCCATATTATGCCCCTTAATTGTGGGTATTCCCCAAACTTCTCTCCTCCCCTCTGTTTTTCTCTTTCATCTCTTTCTTGATAACTCATCAACTCCTTTGGATTTAATCCCATTATATATATATATATATATATATATATATATATATATATATATATATATATATATATATATATATATATATATATATATATATATATATATATATATATATATGAATTCCTAAGTTCCACTTGAGCTTCAGTCCCATAATTGCCTTTTGGATATTACAAACTGTCCTGGAGACATTTCATATTCAAGATATGAAAAAATGAACTCATTTATCTTTTTCCACAAATCTTACCCTTTATTTTTGAGTTTTCATAATTCTCTATACTTTAAGATACCAACATCCTTACAATCTCCCAGGTTCAAAAACCTGCATTATCTTTAACTCCTCCCTCTCCATCAACTCACAAACCTTGTCAAAAAATTGTCAAATCTTGTCATTTCTACCTCCACCTCTCTAATTTGACCCCTTTCTTTATGTTCTCTTTACCATTTTAACCTTATCACTCCTTGCCTAGATGATTACAACATTCTAATTAGTCTCTTTCTACTCCAATCCATTCTAAATATGGCTGCTGAAGTGATTTTCTTAGATTTCAGATTGGTCCACTTCTTAATTAAGCCAACCCCAATGGCTCCATATTTCCTCTAGTAAAAAGATATACATGCTTCATTTAGCTATAACAACCTAGTCTCAATATTCTTTCCAGCCTCACTGTACATTTTTTCATTCCTGTACTGTAAGATCCAGCTAAACTGGTCTTCTCTTCTTCCATCTGTCTCCCTGCCTTTCACAGATAGTCTTCCATGCCTGAAATGCCCTTCTTCCTCACATCTACCTCATAGCATATCTCTTCGAGATGCAGCTCAAGCATTACCTTCTACAATGGAGCAAAAATCAGGTATTAGAACCTTCCCCAGATGACTTTGAGTTAAACTACTTTGTATTTATTTGTGTTTATTCTTTATGTTTTGATATGTATTTGTTTTCCTTACTGGAATATTTAAAAAATTGGAAAATTTAAAAAAGTTTAAAATATATTTTATTTTTAATTTATGGAATAAAATAAGTATTTTTATAACATAATAAAGATGATTGCACATTAAACTGCAAATCAATTATTTACAACTTGTTAGTTCTTTTTAATATATAATAAAATTATGTAAATGTTTTTCTTTCCCCTGCTCCCTTATCTTGGAGATAACTACTATTACACATGCATACATATATATATATATAAAATCAGAATGTAATATCTTTGAAAGAAGAGATTGTTTTATCCTTTGCTGTGTATTCCCAGCATCAGACATGGTAAATGACAAATCCTGACTCACTGACTGAATACCTGGTGCCACCTGGAATTCACTAGCTCTACGACAGTGAGTTGGCAATCCTAAAAATAAATTCTGAGGAGTCCTTTGGAACCAGCTAACTCCAAAAGGCTAAAGTGATTCTGGACCAAGAGAGTCTGGATCGTGGCTCTCTAACAAAATCTTCAAAACTTCAAAAACTTTTCTTTGCATTAATGAGTTTTGAGCATTCACTAAGAGGAAGTGCTACCAACCAATTATATATCCAACCACATAAAAACTGTAGCAGAATGAGTGAATGCTAGATAATTTTTCTGAGGCAATTACTTATTAGCTATGACATCTTGATTATTGGAACTAGTCAATCTTTGGAAAGTAAAATGTTTTCAACCATGCCAATCTGCTATCATTACGGGAAAAGACTGGTCTTGGGTTTAGATACCCTCTCCTCCTAAATAAACCACTCTCATCTGGCCACTTGTGGCCTGGGCTGAATTGTGTGAGAGGGAATTAAGGAGTGAATAAATGGCAAGGCCAGGGTGGAAAGAAGAATGTTTTGTTCACAATGTGTGTCAATGGAGTCCTAAACAAGTGAGCAGAAACTTCAAAACTTATGTCTCTGCCAGCATCTCATACTGGAACTGCTTTCAGTGCCTGGGGTATCCGACTGTCTCTTGCAAGCTTCGAAACCTGGGATATCCCTCTCTCACTAACAAGTTCCTCCTGGGCCCTCTATTGTGTGAAATGGTTCGAGGTGACCCTCATTTTCCGCTCTTGACTTTGTTCTTGGCCTCTGAACTTCAAAACTATATATCTCCCTGCTGAGTGCCTTCCATTCCTTCCCTCTTCCCTTCTCAGCTCCTTTTTCTGTGTTCTCTTCCTTATTAGAATGTAATCTTAAGTAAAGGGACTGGTTGTCTTTTGGCTTATGTTTATATTGAAGACACATAGTAACTGTTTCTTTTCTTCCCTCCCTTCCTTCCTTCTTTCCTTCACTTTCTTCTCTCCTTTCTCCCTTCCTTCCTTCCCTCCCTCCCTTGAAATCCTTCTTCCCTGATGAGGGCAAACCCTCAAAACATTCTACTAGAATGTAAGCTCCTTAAGAGTAGAAACTGTTTTATATCCTTAGTGCCCAGCATATAGTAACCACTTAATAAATGCTTGGTAAACTGAATTGCTTTGGTCAGTTCCAAGTGAGAAGAAATATAATGTAATGGAGGGTTAAGACTTGAGGTCCTTATTTTGGCAAGTCACATTATGTGAATTTATGCATTTAAAATAATTGTTCCTGATTTGTGACAGGAACAAAAGGGAAGCTGTGTTTTAGCTTGCTAAGCATAGAACTATAACAACAGATTAACCAACTCTTAGTTCCTAATAAAATGAGAGAATAACCAAAAGAATATAATATAAAAAAGTAAAAAAAAAAAAAAAAAAAAAAAAAAGTGAGAAGTTGCTTCTCAGAAACATACCATGTTTTCCATGGTGCCATAGTTTTTGAAACATTCCTTATTAGAAGATGACTTGTGAATTTTATTTGGAGGAGAAGAACCTCAGCTGAATTTGATTTGTCATTGCAGGCATGAAATAAAAACTTTTTATTGGTTTAGTCTATTCTGCTCTAGATGGTCTGAGCAAAATGAATTACTTGGCACTTAATTGCTTTTTCTTTAAGTTTTTTAAAAAACTCAACAGATACCAAGTAGCTTTCAAGCTTGGAATATATTGTAAAAATTCCAAGAGAATGAATCAAAATGAGGTCATTTGAAAACTCTGCTGTCAGCACGATTATCTAAAAACTTTTGGGAAAAAGATACAAACTAAAAAAAATCACTTAGCCTCAGAGGTTGAATTAATTGTTCCATACATAGCCTGCCCCAGACTGTGGTGGTCTGTATTTCAGTGTGGGAAAATTAGTCAAATTGGATATTTTAGCCAGATCTTGATAACTTCATTTCATAATTTATGCCCCAAATATAAGCATGGTGTAGAAAAATGTTATACTCAAAGTCAAGAAATCTTGTTTTAATGATGTCAGATGCAAAAAATTATATCTGGGTGATGATTCCCTACTCAAGAGAGGCAGTATGGGGTAGTGTTCTATACTCAGTCATATCTGGATACTAGAATTGAGAAAGTTATTTAACATCTCTTAGCCTCAGCTTTTTTATCTCTATAGTGGGAATAATAATAATAAGGTATGCCTTACCTTCCTCAGGAGGCTATCATAAGGAAAGTGATTTGCAGACTTGAGGGCATATATTATTTTTATACTAATGGAATTGTTACATGCAGATTTGTATCAAAAAGCTACTAATAGCTCTTTTATATTTTAATATTCAAATTTATATATAATAAAATTTAATTTAAATTTAATTTAAAATAATAACTAACATTTATATAGTGCTTATTTATGTGCCAGCCATTGTGCTAAATATTTTATAAATATTATTTCATTTAATCCTCAACAAAAACCTGAGAGATAGCTGCTCTTATTACCTCCCTTTTTCAGATGAAAAAACTGAGGCAAATAGAGGTGATGTGACTTAAGTGAGACACTGCTAGTAATATCTGAGACTGGATATGAACTCGGAACTTCCCGACTCCAGGCCCAGTATTCTATCTACTGTGCTACCTAATTTTACTCATAGCTAGGATAAAACTTAGAGATCACTTAGAGAACTTAGAGATTCAAGAGAGAGGAAAGGACTTGTCCATACTATGACACAAAATCAGTGCCTGAATTGATACCAGAACTCTTTCCCTTATTGTCTATATCAGGAGTTCTTACTTTAGGAACATTTTTTAATATTTTATTAAATGGATTTCATTACATAGGTTTCTTTTGTTAATTTATGTTGTCACCTCCTAATAGAAAGTTTGTTCCAGCAGGGCAGGGAATTGCTTTTTATTTTTGTCTTTGTATCCCTAGCACCTAGTCAGCACTTAACAAATGCTTGTTAGATTGAATTGGATCTGTGTCTTGTTTCTCAACCCAGTGCTCCCTGCCCCACCATCATTTCCAGTTTTTATTACAAATCAAGATAAGTGCTTGCATAAGTCACAAGTAGTAATTTCGCAGGGCATTATTGCATCCTTTGCAATTGTGATTTGGCTTGTTAAGTGTTCAGGGTGTAATGTTTTATCATTTTGTGTTGAAGTGATTCAAAAATTTCAAATGTTTGTAGGGCTTACCTACATCTACTACTTAGTTTTGCCACTAGAAACAAATGATCAATGTGAAAGATACAATCTTAACAAAGGAAAACAAATCAGAGACATGGCCTGGACCTGTGATTTCATTGGTATAAAGAACTCCCTGATGAAAAAAATCCTTTCTATTTATTCAGAGCAGCACCCTCCTAGCAATTAGTATTGAAGAATTTCTGAGAGCAGTGATTTCTAGAGAGAGGGCTGTGAAATGACAGCAAGGAATTTATGATGACACATTTAAGAGAAAGGAAAGAAAGGTTACTTCCCAACCCCCTTAGTTAAGCCAATCTTGGGACTTATGTCTAATATAATCATGCCTTTTACTCATTAAAGGTCAATGCTTTCTTAACCCATCCCCTCTTTGCAAGTTCCCAACTTTCCCTATTTTGTTGTAGGTTTTAGTTTCTTGGTAATTCCCTCCTAGCATAATAGCAGCAGGGCAGGAACCACTGAGAAAATCTGCCTTCAGCCACAAATGACCATAAAGATTTTTTTTTAATTGAATTGGGGTGGGGGCAAGACCAAAAATATTTTGATGATCACTGGGATGATCACAAGGGCATTGAAGGTAATGCAATCAAGATGTGCTAGAGATGAACCTTAAACTTGAGTCCTTCTTCCTGGTTCTGAGGATGATTCTCTACCCACTATTTATCCACATTCCATCCTTAAACAAACAAATTAATAGTCAAACACAAATGAATAGAGAATTTATCTCTGACTTTTTCACTCATTCCTAAAGAACAGAGAAAGAGAGAAGGGGCAAGGAGGGAAGAGAAATAGGGAGCCTTTTGGGACAGCTGGGGAATCCTAAGATCCTAGCTCTTGAGTGAGAACAGATCTAAGAGACCATCTAGCCCTTTTGACAAATCTGTGTTTTCATTCGATGAATAAATTTGATTTCTCATTTGACAAATAAATAAACAGGCTCGGGGAGGCTAGGTAGCATAAAAATAGGGCCTGACACACAGGAGACACTTAATAAATGTTTACTGAATTGAATTGAAAGTCCAGGGTCACACAGGTAAGTAAGTGTGAGAAGTGGGATTTGAATCCAGATTCTCTGACTTCAGAGCCCTCTTTAAGCCTATCTAGTTTCATTAGAAGAATGTTACTAAATGACCCAATTAATTCTCTTCCTTTCATAAGCAGAGCTTGTCCTATGACACAACACCCTGTCTCCTCCAGTAGCCACACTTTCTCAGGTGCCAGACTTGTCTCTATTTTTTGTCTCCAGGGTCAAAGTCATAATCTCAGACATGGAAATAGTGAAGCTGACATGGCTGTGACAGATAGCACACCCAGGGAAATGAACTTGAGAGTTCTAGTGAGGGCTTCTTAATCATTGCAGCAAACAGGTGAGCATTTCTCCTACATCCCAGAGACTATTACCATCAGGCAATAACCCATGCAGAGCTCAGCCCAAATGTGAATCCTTACCTGCAGGGGGGGGAGGGCAGCAGGGTTCAGGGAGGCAGAGTGGGATCTTGGATGGACTTTTGGGATGGCCTACCTTATTACTGTTGGGGTGATCTCTGCGCAGAAGAAAACGCTGAGACTTCCCACAGCGTGTGAGGCGAACATACCCACAATGGAAAACGTGGTAGAGAATTTCTCTCTGACTTTTTCACTCATTCCTGAAGAACAGAGAAAGTGAGAAGGGAAGAGAGAGTAGTGAAGGTAAGGAACCAAGATGGGAAAGGGGGGGGGGGAATTGGGAAGTAGGAGGGAAAAAAGGCAGCAGGGCAGGATAGGAATAGAGAAAGGTTCTTCTAATGGATGACCTTTCCCACTCTATTAAGAAACAAAGGCTAGTTTCCTATAAGCCCAATAAAACCTCAGGGAATTATGAGATCAGATGCCTCTGAGAGGTAGGTTTCATCACCCCTTTAGGATAGATAACTAAGCTTCCTTTGTGTGTCAAGAACTCACAGAGCTGTTGCAAATGACAAGAGCACCCCTTATGAAAGACGTAATTATAGTAGTGATTGAAGTGTTATTGTGATTTTATGATAGGGAAACGACTTTCCTTAAAATTTTTTCCACTCAATTTTTTTTTTTTTTTTAATCTGGAAAGAATGGCTTCTGAATCCCCCTCCCTTTTTTTTTTTTTTCTTTTTGGAAGCTGGCTTGAACAGGCTAACACAAGGGCATCTCAATCCTTGTAATTAAAGAAAATGAAAATTCAAGTTCTCTCAATATGATACAGAAATTCTCCTTTTCCAAATGTTATCCAAAAGGATGTTTGGTTCAGGAAGAGAACTGCTGAAATGCGAAGCATTTTGGAAGATGAGCTTGGGAATTTTAACCAGAAACCCATCTCATGATAAATCCAGAATAAAGCCAGTATACATCCATGCTTCTGGGGTTCATGTGCTAAGGAACTCTTGATACTGCTAGGAGGTGAGGCTCAGGATTTACAGCTTATATGAAAATGGTAAAGAACTCCCAGAGGCATCCAGTTCGAACGGGGTAAGATCAGGGATGTCTAACTGGAAGCAGGGGGACTCAATGCAGTTATACTGCATCACTGATCCCGACAAGCTGGGGCAAGCACTGACAATTTCCCTAGGCAACATAGCTGGCAAGGCCTCCAAAGCCTTCCATGGTATTAGAACTTCCCGGGTCTCTCTGCCCATGAGACAAACTGCACTCACGCTCATTCCAAAGGCTGGGGTTGGTAATCATTGCCAAGGGAAGAGGTGAAAGGATACATGCTAAGCTGGACGAAAATTAGAAATAATAAATAGCCATTTCTGGTGAAAGGAAAGATAGCAGGAAGGTGTAGAAGAATGCAAATAGTATTTCCCAACCTGTGGCAACCTTCATCTGCAACACTTGGATAGGTGAGGAGGGAAAATCAAGTGTAAAAAAGATCAATGAATTTTATGAATCTTGAGAAAAATGCCCATTTGTAGATAGCAGAAAGATGTTGATGTAGGTTCATGGCACAAGGAGGTAAATGCTTACCTGAGCCTGGATGTTGGCTGTATTTTCCAATCACTGGATCCAAGAAAATAAACGTTACCACAGTAAAAGATGAAGTCACAGGGAAAAAAAAAAAAGCAAAGAAAATAAGCATGTTAATGATGGGCTCATTGCTTATTTCCATGTGATTTATTTACAGATACACTTCATTTCCTATCCTAGTCACTACTGTGCTGGAAGAACCTCTCTTCAGAGTCTGTATGACACACAGCATGAGCATCTTGCCAGCCCAGATCTGAGCCAGAGGCCAGAATCATAATGAGATGCAGAGAATGAATGCGGAGCGATAACAAGTTGCAGGGCATTGAGAATTAGCACTTGGACTATACAAAGATTTCTTTGTTGGGAAAGAAAGGACAGAAAAAAAAGGGGGGGGGAATACAGTGGTTTCCAACTCATTTTTTTTTTTTTTAAAGGAGTTTGGAGAGAAAAATGAACCGTTCAAAACAATCATCCCAGAAGGTATTCACTTCAAATCAAGAAATGAGCCTTTACAGCATATAAACATTATTCAAAAACTGTTCTTGGCCTGTGTTCAAGAGAAGCATCAAGTGCTTTGAGGACCAGGCCAGGCAGACAGCATTTTTTGTGAGCTCATTACTTACGCAATAGCATGTCATTTGACAAAGCTACTGGGAAAGTCTAAACCAGAGGTCAGAATAGAGAGTCTGGGATGCCTCAAAAGGCAATCTCCCATCCCTCCAAAGTCCCTGGCTCACTGCCTTTCTTGATGGAACTCATTCCTAAATCTCCCAATGAACTTGGAATTAGTCCTTTCACTCCTTGGCCCTGGTGAAGGCTCAAGACACTCCATCACAGAGAATTAATTGTTTATTCCTTTTTGTTTCTCAGTGATAGCTTAACACCCTCCCCCACCACCAGCCCAATCAACATTTTATCTCTTAGCCCAACAGGGAAAGTCTGAGTAAGATAAGTTAAACAAAACATCCTCATGTTTGAAATGAGCTATTTTGTCAAAACTTTCAGGAGTACCAAATGCAGGAGATTTCAGTCCTTTTTGCTTGTTTCTTTTTTCATGTAGGTCTTGAGAACAAGAGTAAAATTCAAGACTGCTGTTGGGTTTCTTTTTTTAATCTTCAGTACAATGCTGTGGAAAGTATTCTATTTCTGTTGAAGGGAATTTCACACAGTGTTGTCCCTAGATCAAGGGACGACTTTGGGCAATTGAACCATCTCCCCTTGGACCTGGCACCTCATCTGTGAAATTGGGGAGTGGCTCTCTGATCCTCTCCCAGCTCTGACATACTCTACAATTATATAGTGAAGATAGTAAAATCCAAACAGTTCCCTTTGGTTTCCCTTGTGTCGATGGGGAAAATTCAACTGCCCCATAGTGAACTGAGCTCTTATCTCACCGTATCTGGTTCTTTAGATACCAAAACAGTTTAGCTGGTCCATTCATTCATGCATCCTTTTCTCTGGGTCTGCCAAAGGGGCAGCCAACCAATGGATATTTTCACCCATGAGTGACAGAAGTGGACCTTTGTCCTTTCAGAACCTGTTTTTAATGATAAGACTAAATGCCTTCTCCACTTCTGTGTGCAATTTTTTCTAGTTTTTGAGAAATTCCACAATTCAAATAAAAAGCAGAATTGGGAAGTGTCTGTTGGAATTCAAGACAGATCTTCCATGTAAAGAGTTGTCTAAAAATATGTAAATGCTCTGACCTCTTTCTCTCCTGCCCACCTAATTTCATATACAAAAATGCATGATCTGTTCTTCTTCATAGGGTAGCCAGTGCTTACTTATTACAAGCTGGCCCCACAAGGACTCAGAGACCCTCTCATCTCACTTAATAACAGTGTAGCCAGAAAGGTCTTAAGAAGGCTTCAATAACTGTTTCCTCCTCACGGGGTAGAAAAAAGAGCCCAATAAAATCAGTTGTCATAAATGTTCTTAATTAAAGCTTTTTAACGCCCTTGTACCAAAAAAGCATTTTTTTTTCTTGAGCTAATGAATTTGGAATAACAGCCTCTATTTTTGAGTTCTCTTCTTTTCCTCAGACTCCGCCACAATCCTGGGCAGAATATACACAAAGAACCCTCTAAATGTGAGCTGTTATTTATGGGCTCCTTTTTTTTTTGGTAGTCTATTTGTTATACTGCTTCCCCTCTGTCCCCCGTCCTTAAGGCCATGGGTACTTAGGAGTTGAGTTGATTCAGTTTGTTGCAAGGGAGATGATGGGACAAGAGGGCCCTGACCTTGAGCCTAGCCTCCAATCCCCAGCCCATGTCCCCCACTTACGGTTGAGAAGGCCAAGCTGCAAAAGGGAGGCCAGGGCTGTGAGGATCATGAACAGCAGCAGTCCGCCCCTGCGGCCCAGGAACCTGACCACCAAACACATGGCCAGGCAGGAAGCTAAGGCTATGCCCGCCGTGGTGTAATAGTCAGCGTAGAAATTCGTGAGTAGGGGCAACTCATGGCCCATCATGCTCCTAGCAAAGCAGTGGTGGATCCCAAACCCAGTCAGCCTAAAAAAGACATACACAAAAAAAGTGGCAGGTCAGAGAGCCAGCAGAAGGTGAGGACAAATGCACTGACCACCAGTCCTGATAAGATATCATGGCAATCACGAGGTTACAGTCTCTAGGTGAGCAGAACTGTGAGAATATTGTGCTCAGTAACAACATAGTGTGATGATCTGCTATAAAAGACTTAGCTCTTCTCAGCAATACAGTGAACCAATTTAGTTCCAAAAGATGGAAAATGCAGAGAAAGAATTATGGAGACCAAATGCAGATCACAGCTTACTATTTTTATTCTTTTTTTCTTTTCCATGGTCCCCCCCCCCACTTTTTTTTGTTTCTTTTTTTCACAACATGACTAATGTGGAAATTTTTAATATGCTTGTACAGGTATGACCTATATCATATTGGAGAGGGAAGGAAAAAATTTAGAACTCAAAATCTTATAAAAGTGAATGTGGAAAACTAAAAAATCTAAAAATAAATAAAAATAAACCTAAAAGAGGGAAAAACCGCAAATAGTCACTGGATCTCAGCTTCTGTTTTCTACCTATTTTGGGATGAGGGGAGAGAAAGTACAAAACAACACAAGAGTGAGATTTAAGAGACCTGAAATCTGGCTTTGACTATGTCTTACCAGAGTGATGATCTTGGGCAAATGACCTCAAATGCCTAAACCTCTGTTTCCTTATCTGTAAAGGGGGCTTGGATGAAATTATTCTAAAGATTCCTTCCAGACTTTAACTTTGATCCTACTTGCAAGATGAAGCCTTTTAATCATTTTAGGAATCAAATCAAATCAAACACACAAATAACACTGGATTCATGCTGTTTCTTGAACAAAACATGTCATCATCCAGCTGTGAGCATTTTCATTGGTTGTCCCCTTTGCCTGAAATATTTTACCTCCTAGAATACCTCTGGCTTGGCTGGCTTCCTCCAAGTACCAGCTAAAATTTCACCTTCTATAGAAAGCCTTTCCCAATCCTTGTTAATTGTTGTGACTTCCATCAGTAGATAATTTCCATTTTATCCTGTATATAACTTGTTTTCACATATCTGTTTGAATGTTTTTTCAGAGTCTTTCCTTGGATCTCACAGTACTTAATATATACTAGGTGCTTAATAAATGTTGAGTGATTGACTTAAATAAAGCTTCCCCCTGCTCTAACAAAGTATTTTTTCTCAAGCTATTGAATTTGGACTAACAGCCTCTATATCTGAGTTCTCTTCTTCAGACCCTGCCACAATCCTGAGCACAATGTATATTATAAACCCTTTAAATGTGAGCTGCTATTTATTTGATGGGGTTCCTTTTTTTGGTAATATTGCTGTCTGTTATATTGGCTCCCCTCTGCCCCAGGTCCTTATGGGCCTTGGGATTTAGGAGTTGAGTTGATTCGTCACTGCTCTATATTTAAGTTTTCCTTAGTGCCTGAAGTAAGGAGATGACATGGGATACCTTGACTATTGAGGTGAATACCTGATATGCCATGTTAAGGAGGATGTCTTGCTTTACTGATCATTACCCATTAAAAAGCCCTCATCAAGGGCAGAGCCTGTTTTATTTTTTGTTCTCGAATCCCTAGCACTTAGTAATATATGGCATGCAGAAAGTGCTTAATAAATGCTCATTTCCTGGTTGGAATTATTTGGAAATTCTCTATGAAGGAGAGAAAAAAAAAATGCTGGCTTTAGAACTAAAAATTTAAAATTTAAAAAATTTAAAACTAAAAATTACTAAAAATTCAAGTACCAGAGAGAAACTGGAATGTGGATTGATGATAGATGGTGATCCCATTTATACCCCAGGGCCAGCACTCATTGCCCTTGCTACTGATTCAATGATTCCCCATAGTGTGTGTGTATCCAGGTCAATATGTAGAGAGTATATTCTAATTGGGTGCAGTGCCACTGGTAGATGAAGCCAGAGGAGAAGGATGTGGGAGGGAAGAAGGAAAGGAGAGAGGGAGCCTGGACACATAAGATGGAGGTCACGTTGCTTACTTCCCATAGTAGTGCTCTGCTGACTCCATGCTGTCCAGTTACAGATAGGAAGCACACTCTCCCTTAATCTGTCTGTGACAGTTTGGCAGCAGCTTAAGGACAATTTGGTTTTAGAAATGAAAAAAGAAAACCCCAGAGGAATCATGCATTTGGCCAATGGTCAGATTGGCTGCCTTAAGATGGAGTCAACAACCTAAGTAAGGGCTGAATGTGTGTAAGAACTAGTTGAAATATGGAATGATAATATACCAAAATGTATCCTAACCATCAGGGCAGCAGAACACCCCTCCCTGTAGCTACAAACAGTTAGGTTTGGTGCCTGACTGAATGATGCCATAAATCACCTTAACCAATTTAAATTCTAAAATGCCACTGGAGGAGAAAGATGATCTATAGATCATTTTTAGGTCTTTTTATTTTCCCTGAGTACTTCAACTATCAGACCTAAAGCTGTTTTGGACACTAGTAAAAAATAACAGCACTATTGTAAGGTCATGACGTTATTTCAGGATTAGTTCAAATACTGTCTTTCCTGACACCATCTATGTGACTCTGAGCTCTGGGCCTAAAGTCAAGATCCAATTTCAAATACAGCTTCAGATACTTAGTATCTGCATGACCTTGGACAAATCACTTAATTCTGCCTACCTCAATTTCCTCAGTTATGAAATGAGGAAAATAATAGCAGCACCTACCTTGCAGAGTTGTAAGGACCAATGAAATAATATTGTAATGCACTTTTCCTTCCTTCCCTTCCTCTCTCCCTTCTTCCCCTTCCTTCCTTTCTTTTCCCTCCCTCCATACCTCTGTCCTTTCTTTCCTTCCATCCTTCCTTCCCTCTTTCCTTTTGTTTCCCCTTTCCTTCCCTCTTTTCCATTCTTCCTTTTTTCTCTCCTTCCTCCTTCCCTCCCTTTTTTCTTCCCTTCTTCCCTACTTCCTTACTTTCTTCTCTCCTTCTTCCCTTCCCTACTTCCTTTCTTCTTTCCTTCTTCCTTCCTCCCTTATCTTCTCCCCTTCCTTCCTATTTTCTTTCTTCCTGCCTTCCTTTCTATCTTCTTCCTTTCCTTCCGTCCTGCCTTCCTTCCCCACCTCATTCTTCCAAGGGCTTCAGGAAATCCTTTAACACAGAAGTTTTTAACCTTTTTATGTAAGGGTTAACTCTGTGATATAGTGAGGCAATTAGGTGGTAAAGTAGATGACCTGAATTCAAATTCAACCTCATACTCTTAATAGCTTGTGAGCAAGTCACTTTTGTTTGCCTTAGTTTCCTCAACTGTTAAATGAGCATATATTTTACCTCCCAGGGTAACTTATGAGGATATTTGAGGTTATTAAGAGGATAAAATGAGGTTAATACTTGGAAAGCAATTAGCATAGTGACTGGCATATAGTAAGTGCTTAATAAATGCTTCTTTTCCTTCATAAATTTTTTTGGCATCTGGTAAAGCCTATGTACTGCTCACAATAGTGTTTTTAAATGTGTGATATATACAAAATTATATGAAGACAATTATATGATTATATCAAAACATTTATAGAATAAATTCATGCCCCAATTTCTGCCAAAGTTCTTACATTGTCCTTCTCTTACATTGGGGAGCAAGTACCTAGCAAGTTCTATGCTTCATGAAATCACAATGTGAAGTCCAAAAACAGTCAAAGTAACTGAGCAGCCCAATGACTCCTTTTAAAAATCCATGCAATGTCATCTATTTTTGTCTTTGGACACTTCTGCTTGATCTTTCTAACTTGGAGATAATCCCAAACCTACCCTTTGCCCTGTATTTCAACACGTATGAACAAAAGCAATAACATGCCCGCCTGACCTAGACCTCTTGATTCTCCTGGGTTCAGGTTCCATGCCTTTGAACCCTGGTGCCTAGGGTCAAATCCCAAGGTAAAGCTTCTTTTTCTTTTGGGCATTCTGAAGGAAATAAATATAATGACACATAGACACCTGAAATCAGTTCAAAAGGCCAGTGCTGCTGAGTTTCCTGAGTTGCTCAGTATATATTACCAGGTTACAATGACAAGAAATTAGGATTCAGAGTTGGAGGTCCTACATCCGATTATTACCCCGGATCCTTGCTCCCTGTGGGACCTTGTCACTTCATCCTTTTGGGCTTCAGCTTGTTATCTGTCAAATGGGGAGGGGTTCAGACTAGATGACCTCAAAGGTCCCTTTGTGGTTAAATCTGACCCATGGCTTAGCACCGTGTGGTTATCATGACAGTAATATTTTTAACTGATGATTTTCTTAGCTCTGGGGAAAATGCTGCATTTATGAGGGCTTAATAGAATTAAAATTCCAGCCTGGTGATTCAAAAGAGAATGATATCATCCTCTATAATGGTCAAAGCTGACTAATAAACTGAAATTAAAAAAAAATTCATATACAGGGTGTTACTCAAGAGAATAAATCAATCAACAATGGTTTATTCAGCTCCTACTATGTGCTAGGCACTGTGGATGAAAATATAAAGACTGAATAAACTTCTTGATTTAAAAAAAAACAAAACTTAAATTCTAACAGGGCAAAGCAGTGAGGATGCCTGAGAATAAAATTAAAAAAAAACAACTGAATAATTACAATTACATACATGGTGGTTTGAAGGGAAAGTACTTAGTTGAGAAGATCAGGAAAATCTTTGTAGATAGATGGCAGTGTATGAGCTAGTCTTGAAGGAAGAAAAGAATACTATAGCTGTTTTTGTGGTGGCAAAGAATTGCAAGTTGAAGAAATACCCATCAATTGGAGAAATGGCTGAATAAGCTGTGCTATACGAATGTAATGGAACATTATTATGCAATAAGAAATGATGAACAGGCAGATTTTAGAACAACCTGGAAAGATTTACATGAACTGATGCTGAATGAAATAAGCAGAACCAGGAGAACATTGTACAAAGTAACAACAACATTGTATGATGATCAACTATAATCCAAAACAATTCCAAAAGAGGTGGAATGGAAAATGCCATTCACATTCAGAGAAAGAACTATAGAAACTGAATGCAAATTGAAGCATACTATTTTCACTTTTTAAAAATTTGCTTTTTGTTTTATCTTTCTCGTGGTTTTCCCCTTCTGTTCTGATTCCTTTTTTACAACATGACGAATATGGAATTTAACATGGTTGTTTAAAAAAAAAAAAAAAAAAAAAAAAAAAGGATGCTATGAAAGACAGGAGAAAGGAAGGAGAGTACAATCTAAACATGGGGGACAGCAGGGTAAAGGACCAGAGATCGAATATTGGATGTCTGATATGTGGAACAGAGAGACCAGTATGGCCAGATCTCAGGATAGAGAAAGGAAAGTAATATCTAGTGAAACCAAAAAGATATGTTGAGATCAGGCTGTAAAGTACTTAAAAAGCTAAATGAAGGAATTTTTGTTTGATTAGAGGCAACAGGAAGCCTCGAGTTTAGGGTTATGCTCAAATGTGAATCTTTGAATCCAGTAACAGTAAACCATTGCAGGATTTCCTCTTACTTGTCCTGATCAGGAAAGAGTTAAAAACAACAACAGACAACAGATTGTATCAGAAGACTTAAGTTCTGGTTCCAGATCTTTCCAAAAATTATCCTTGTGACTTTGGGCAAAACAACTACTCTCTGGTTAGATTAGATACTTCCTGACTCTGACATTAGCAAAAATTATTACAGTACTTTCAATTTTTTGAAGCACTGTATGTATTATTATTCTCATAATAATCCTATGAGGCAGGGGCTATAATTATCCCCCTTTTGCAGGTGAGGAAACTGAGATCAAGACTTGACTACACAGCTAGTATTTAAGGCAGGATCTGAACTCAGGTTCTTCTCTTCTTTGGAGTTCCAGATCCACCTTAGGAGAACTGCCTAAAACCAAATCTTTTATCAATTCTTTTCTTCCTTCCTTTCTTTCTAAATATTTTTTTTATTTCATCCTTTAGAAGTTAAATGACTCGACTAAGGTCATATGGTCAGGATGGTCTAGAAGCAGGGCTTGAATCTTTGTTTCTTGGAAGTGAGTTTTTTTATCCATTACTTCTTCCTCCCATCAGTTCTTACTTGCTACCTGTATAGCTTTGTCACTTCAACATTTTAGGTCTCAGTTCCAGATCTGTTACTAGAGACTTCAACTAGAATAACCTTGAAAATTTTTTCTTGTTCTAAATCTATGAAACTACATTTCTTAGCATATGTTGTATTACTGTAGTTGTATTTTTAATCGATGGTTGTTCTCTTAGGCCTGGGGAAATGGCACTATATTTATTCTATTTCAATAAATCAATCTTGGAGAAGCCAATAGTAAAGTAGGCAAGTACCACATAATTTTCTAATGCTTAACTCCTTCCTTGCCCCTATGGGAACAAGAACACAGGGATTTCTTTTTCTATATTCTGATTTAAACCCTAGAGAAAGCTGAATACCTGGTCTTTGCACACAAATGTCTACTCTCAGAAATGATAAGAATAAATATACAGCCACCGGTTCCTGAAGAGCTTTGGGAGGCACAAATACCGGGTCTCTGAGTGTGCAATATGCAGAATCATTGCCAGTGTTCTGAAAACTCATCCATATCCATCTAGCCAGCCAGCTTTCATCATCCAAGCTGTATTTTCTCATGATTTCCCTCTGGTGTTTCAGGGAAATCAAAAAGCTTTTCTTCAGACCTTGAAATATATCAAGGTCAACAGCTTGATTTCCTAGTAGTCAGTCAAAGGATAGTTCTTGCTCACAAATAGCTGACAGTCTAAAAGGAGAGACACTATCTAAACAATAATGAACCAAATGAGCTACATACAGGATAAATTGGAAATAATTAACAGAAAGAAGGTATTTGAATCAAGAAGGGGGATGTAAGCTGGGACTTGAAGAAAGCCAGGGGAGAAAGGAGAAGGGAATGAGGAGGGAGAGCATTCTAGATATGGGGACAGCCAGAGAAAATGGGGGGAGTTGAGAGATGACTTTATGTAAGGACTGGCCAGGAGGCCAATGTTACTGGATTTTAGAGTATATGGGGAGAGTATAAGGTGTAACAACACCGGAAAGGTGAGGAGTGAGCCAATTCTGAAAGGCTTTGAAGGCCAAACAGAGGATTTAATATTTGATCTTGGAAGTGACTGGAAGCCCCGGAGTTCACTGAGCATGAGAGTGATGAGGTCAGATCTACACTTTAGGAAGATCACTTGGACAGCTGAATGGAGGATGGACTGGGGGATCTCCCCACCAACTCCCAGCACAACTCTGACCAAATGAAACTTTCCATTTAGGAAATATTAAGCAGGCCATACACAGGTCATCTATTTAAAGAGTCTAATACTCTAGCTATTGACTAGGTTTAGGCAAGAATCCTCAATCCTTTCCCCCATAAGCTTAAAATAACACCTCACATTTACATAGTGTTTTCAAATTTACAAAGCAAATCATTCCACCTCCTCCTCCATCTTCACTCCTACCCCCACTCCCAACCTTGTGAGATAGGGAACTATTATCTTAATTTTACAGATGAGGAAACTTGAGTCACACAGCAAAGAAGGGCCTGGATTTGGAACTAGATGTCCTGACTCCATAACTACCCCTCTTTCCACTAAACTGCTTGGTTTAGAGAGATCAGAGGAAATACATTCCTGACCTCTTTGAAACCTGGGAGTTTTACTGTCCTTAAAATTACAATAAAACTGACATGATTGAATTTTCTTATTAGAATATCTATGTTTAGTTTCTTATCTCTGCAATCTCGTTGGAAAAAAATTGTGGCCCTCACTAGACTAACAAATAGAGGAATTTGTTGTCCTCACCATCCTATTTAACAAATAGAGGAATTATGACATGAGGGGCTCCTTTGAGTGGGTACAGCATTCCTGGACTTGTATAGTTAACTATCAAATCGCACTATATGATCAGAGACAGGTCACTAATATCTCTGGGCCTCAATTTCTTATCTGTAAAATGAAGTGGATGAGATTAGTGTTTTTCAAGCTGTATTCTTTTGAAATCTGATATCTTGAGTTCTAGAAATAGTGGGATTTTGAAAATTTTGTTTTTTCCTCAAAAAAAGTAAAGATGAACTTAATTATGTATCAAAAATATAAATATGAGCAACAACTTGGGTGCGGTATGGATAAACTTAATTTCTCTCTATTTTTTGATCCAAAATTTCCTCTTCCCCTTTACTTTGAGGGCTAGTTCAGATCCTCAGATCTACCAGACTTGCACTCATGGGCTCTGTCAACATACACTAAGCCACCAAATGCTCTGTCCAACTGGTCTGGGAGAGGTTGGATGGAATAATCTATAATGTTTATTTCAACTCTAACATCTTGTGACTGAACTCTCACTCTAAAACCATACAGAAACCCAAAAGAATACATTTAAGGCATGGACAGTGAAGGGAAAGATAGTGTTATTCAGCTATGAGTAGACAATGGAAGAGACCTCCTGGATCTCTATATTCTAAAGAGTTGTCCTCAGAGACTTAGTTTCCTCAACTGTAAAATAGGGCTCAGAAGATATAAGTTAGAAGTAAGAATCTTCAATCAGATCAGAAGGGGCTGCTAAAAGAAAACTTGAGTGGGAGGCTCTGAGGAGGAGGGAAGATAGCTGTCAGTTACTTGTTTGGAGAGATGATAAGCAACCAGAAATATTGGGAAAACCCATTCAATGTAGGTCACAAGTAGAGGAACATACATATCGAAAAAACTTAAAATATTTAGTACTATGGGTCCTGTGATGTTTCAGAACCAATATAAGGCCTTTTGGAAGTTTTAAATCTTTTAACCCAGCTTCTTAAACTGTGGTTTATAAACTCATATGGAATCTCCTAATTAAATGTGGGGATAGTGAAATTATGTGATTACTATCAGTAAATGTTTGATTTGTATACCTATTTTATATGCCTATATACCTGAGATCACATAAAAATTTCTCAGGCAAAAAGAGGTCATGAATAGAAAAAGTTTAAGAAGCCCTACATTAAAAGATCCTATCTGATTCTCATACATGGGATTCAGAAACTATAAATCACCTTGTTCCATCCTTACTTTAAATGAGGAACCTGAAATCTCCAAATATGAAGTAACTTGACCAAATTTTATATAACTTAGTGGAAGAACTGGGATCTGAACTCAGATTCTCCTGGCTGCCAGCTTAGTACGGCTTTATCACTCTACCTTACTTGGGACTTAAATCCACATTCTTAGGCTTTATACACACCAGTGACTCAAAAATCTTTCCTCTAATCCTGTTTATTAATAAATTTACTTCAAGGTGGGCCTATCCTGGGGTTCTCATTCCAAGACCATGTTAGAAACCAAGAACAAGTCTCTAAAACAGGCTCATTTACAAGATTTTCTCTATTTGAACTAAGAGAGGTCCCAATGGATTCCCAAGATGTTTGCCTTCAGATAGGAGAGATTAGACAGAGTCAAAGAGTCTTTTCTTTCAAAGGTCATGACTTCATATTTGGGTCAGAGGAGTAAGACTGCCTGCTCCCGGCATATGCCTTTCCTTTAAACTGCCCTCCCCTGATGCTCCCCACCTTTCCATTCCCTTTCCACCCTGGCATTCTCTATACTTACGAGTTCACACACAGGACCACAATGTTTTTCCATAGATTCCTTGTCCCCACCACTTTCACAATGCAGACCTTCTTGGGCCTCCTGGAAAGTTCCTTCTCCAGTTCTGCAATGAAACAAGACCATGAGACCTCTCTGACAGGAAGCAGGAAATCTTAAGATACTCCCTTCTGACGCTGGCCAGGTCCATTTCTGAATTCTGCCATTTTGAGAAGGAGAGAACGTTTATCCCCCCCAGAAGCTGGGAGAAGAAAAAGGAGACGAGAAAATGGAATATAAATCTGGTAGACTAAATTTGATGTTACTGTAGATTTCTTCCAAAAGTGCCTGAAGCAAAAACATGGAAACATTATCAATATGAGTTTTTTCTTAAACTCTTGGTGAAGATAAGCTTTTATAACGACATCCCAGCCTACCAGTGCAATACTTAGGCATCTAATAAACCAAATCAAGCAGTTTTCTCCCCCTTTGGGGAAAGGAAAGTATTCCTCAGAGATTCAGAATTCTGCCCCTCCTAACCAAATGGCCATATGTACCACTTGAGTTATCTGTTTCAGGGTCTTGTGCTTATACTGGAAAATCACGTTTACTGAACTTAAAAAAAGAAAAAGATACTCATTCTCCCAAAGCCTGGTGTGTGTGTGTGTGTTCCACATCCACAGCTTTGAAAAATTAGATGTATTTTTATTGAAAGGATGATCAGAGCAGGTATGGTCAAATTGCCCTTTATCTCTTGTTCTTTTTTTTGGGAGGTGGGGGTGGGGGGGTAGAATACTAAGGCCCAACCCAAAAGTTAGAAATTGAAAGGTATCCTGTTCCTAAAATCACAGCAGAATGGTTTATATCTCCTTTTTTCTCCTTATTTCTCTGATACATGTACTGCCTTTTATTGTCTAGAGAATCTGAGTTACTTTTATGTCAAATCACAATTCCTTCTGAAGTCTCCTTGAATAAAACATATTCACAAAACTGTGTGTGTCTTTGCCTTTCCAGAAAAAAAAAATCCATCAGGATCATGTTCTAAGAAAAGACCTCTCCCTACATTCCTATTTAGTTTACCAGCCTATTCACCCTTAGGGTTAGCATTTATCCATCATGTCTCATCAATAGAAGACTTTGACTTCTTCTGTATAACTATAGTAGGTAGATAGCATCCAAAAGGGGCAGCTAAAGGAACTTGGGATGAAAGCTTTTGATGAGTTGTGATCATTAAAGAACAATTACATCAGAATCTATTCAGACAAATTCTGCCCTTCAAAATAGGATCATAGGATTTTAGAGTTGAAAGGTACCTGAGATACCACCTAGTGCAACCCTCTTAGTTTATTAGCTGAGCAATCCGAGACCCTGAGAATGAATTAACTAGCTAGAGTCACAGAGGTGTGACATAAATGGCAGAACCTGATTTCCAGTCTGTGATCTTGGTAAACATCCTGGCTATGTATACACTTACTCTACCTTCTATTACTCAAAGCATTTTGGGAATTCTTCTCTTGGGACTCTTTAGAACACACAGAACACACACGCACATCCTCATTAATTTTTGTAGTTTTTTTTTTTTTCTATACAGCTCGCTTCATTTAAGATCCATTTAAAATTTAAATTCTTTAACCCAGCTTCTTAAATTATTGTTCACAACCTCATATGGGATCTCATAACTGAATGTGGGGATTGTGAAATTATGACTTATTATCAGTTAAAATCCATATCCATAAATGTAAATGATCCATTTAAATTGAACAAATCTTCATTTCCTCTCCTATATCTATGTCTTGGTGTCCCCCTGTTTGAAATCAACTCCTCCCATCCTCAAATCTGTGTCTACTGACATGTTGACACCCATCTTCATCTTTGAGACCCAACTCAAGTATCATTTTTCCAAGAAACCTTTCTAGATGATTCTTCCTTATCCCTATCTTAAACAGAAATGATTCCTTCCTCCCAGAATCTATCAGATGATTTTGTTTGACCTCTCCTGTCCTTAATGATTTTCTAACTTGTATTAAAATTATTTGCATTTGTGTCCTATATTTCTGCTGGACTGGGGTTCTTAAGTATAGTACATATGCTTAAATAAAATCTTTTCCTGAATCTAGCACAGAGCCTTGTACATAATGAGCACCTTGTGACACTTGCTAAATTGAAATGGTGGCTGATTGATCACAGAAACAGGAGAAAGTTATTCAAAGTCAAGGCAATGGAACAAGGTAGGTGATCAGGTTGAGCAATATAACTCTGGGATGCCTATTCCTTTCTTACCTCCACCTCTGAGGCTTCCTGACTTCCTACAAGACACAACTTTATGTCACTAACTACAGGAAATCCTTCCTAATTCAGCATCATCTTCACTCAGTAGAATGCAAGCTTCTTGAGGGAAGGGATTGTTTCTCATTTTGTCCTGGATAGGATAATTAGATCAATTTTCTTGTGAAATAGATTCTGATAGCAATTCCAAATAAATATGGTCCTTCCTTCCTTCCTTCCTTCGATAAAGAAGTTCTTTTCTCATAGCCTAGGTGTTGATTTGCCAATTATAGACTAAGGAACAAACCCTTTCAGCCTTCTCTGCTACCAACTTAACACATTCAGAAATGCAAAGACAAAGTTGTTCAACCTCCCTTCCCACACAGCCCATCTTGTGACATCTCATACTGCTGAGCCATTGCTCCCTTCAAATCTTCCAGGTCAAGAATAAACCACCACCACCACCACCACCACCACCACCACCACCACCACCACCACCACCACCACCACCAACAACAACAACAACAAAAAAAAAAACCTGGGGTGGGGAAAAATCAAACAAAGAGTGGTAGTAGTGGGGAAAACTTACAGTACTGAGAAGCCCTTTGCATTTAGATGGCAAATGTGAGTATTCATTAGGAAATAGAATTGTCTCAAAGAGAAGCAGCAGCTAGATGGCACCTTGGATAGAGCACTAGCCTGAAGTCAGGATGACTCCTCTTCCTACGGTCAAATCTGGCCTCATACATTCTAGCTGTGTGACCCTGGGCAAGTAATTTAATTCCATTTGCCTCAGTTTCCTCATCTGTAAAGTGATCCAGGGAAGAAAATGGCAAAAGCCACTCCAGTCTCTTGCCAAGAAAACTCAAACGAGGTTATGAGGAACTGGACACAACTGAACAACAAAAAAGCAGCCTTCAGTTTCTCCTGTTTAGCCAGACTATTGTTGTATTCCCACATCAAATGCTTCTGACAATGCTTCAAAATCAAATTTAAATTCAAAGTAAATGTTTCTGTCAGAGAAAAGCCTTACTCCCTCCCCTTCCACTCACTGTGTGTTCTAAAGTCATACTAATGGCCATCATCCAATGGCATGAGAGTGTCAAACAATCCCATGAGTTGAAGCTTAGGAAAAAATATATGCATGCCCAAATATATGTATACTGATAACAATGAGGATTTGAGGATTTTCTTTTCTTTTTCGTTAAAAATGATTTGAATCAGCATTCAATCAGAAAAGGAGGACTCTTTTTTATATGTCCTTGTGCAGGAAAAAAAGGTGGGGGCAGACCTGTAAACTTGCTGTCTGAGTTTCTAGAACTTCCCCACATCTCACATTAATGTAGAAAGAATTTTATGACCTTCTTCCATGGATTCTTTCCAGCCCTGAGAGAGATGCTTTACTTCTCAGCTCTTGTTTTTCCCCCATAGCAAAATAAGGCTAATTTAATGAATCAGATTGAATAGTTTAGATGAACCTTGTTAAATAAAATATGATCTCCTTCGGAGCGGTTAGTATTTTGGTAGTAGAAAATATTAACATCAGATACATATATCTGCAAAATTCTATAATAAACCCCCACATATTATAATATCATAAAATCATGGCAGAGATGGAAGGGAATCTTCCAACTCCCATTACAGATAAATTACAGATAAAGGCACTGAGGCTTGAGAAAGAGAATTAATTTGTCCCGAGTCATCCAGTACTGCAACTAGCAGAGCTGGGCCAGAAACCTAGATCTCTAGGCTCCTAAACCCAGAGCTGCTTTCATTCACTATCCCATTCCACCTCTCAACTTCAATAGCAATATTTCCTAATCTTGGAATCCTACAATTTCTTCATCCATGTGGAAAACAAAGATGACTATGGTTGATTTCCCTTCCTTGAGTGAAAGATAATTCTTGTTTTATTCAAAAGACTAGAAATTTAGAAATGGATGAGGATTAATTCCTTCATTTTATTGATGAGCAAACTGGGCCCTAGAAAGGTAAGAGGGTTTGCTTGAGATTATGTATCTAGTAAGTAATACAGCTGGGATTCAAATTCAGATTCTTGGGATCCAAATCCAAAAGTCTTTCTATTATGCCAGTGTTTTTCTCAATGTAGTGTTAAGGTGGAAAGATAAATATTTGTGTGCATGTATGTATTAGTATATGCAACTTTCATTACATTCATCCTCTGATGCCATATCAAAGTGTGGAAGACTATGCCAGATTGGGGCAAGGGACAAACTCTGTCTGCTGAGGAGTAAATTTCTCAGGCCACAGCTGGTCAAATCTGGAAGACCATCTCCCAAGCTATAGAATGGTCACAATTTTTATTTGTGGAAGAAAAACTCACAGAACCACACTCAAAGACGCCAGAAGGGCTGAAGTGTGTGTGTGTGTGTGTGTGTGTGTGTGTGTGTAAGTGTAAAACAGAGAAAGAAAGGGGGGAAGAGAGAAAGAGAGAGAGAGAGAGAAAAACAGAGTAAGAGACAAAGACACAGAGAGAGATGGAAAAAGAGAGAGAGATGAAGAGATAGAGAAAGACAGACAGAGATGGAGAAAATGAAAGAGAGAGAAATAGAGAGAGAGAGAGAGAGAGAGAGATGAAGAGATAGAAAGAAATAGTCAGAGACAGAGAAGCAGTGTGAGTAGCATCATATTTGTCCTCATTTTGTTAAAGCAAAAACAGTATTTTGATTCTCAGCTGAAAATTATCTTTCCTTCTTCGAATTTCTCCTAGTACTTCCCTGCATTTACTCCAATTTCCTTACTATCAAAGTCTAAGCTTATTGAGAGGTGTGTGTGTATGTGTATGTGTGTGTGTGTGTGTGTATAAAATGAAAAAAAATATACACACATACATATGTATATATACATACATACATATATATGTACATCTATATATCTATATATATCTTTGTATCTTCAGTCTCTAGCATTGTACTTTGCACACAGTAGATACTTAAGGAACGCTTAGTACATTGATGTTATAATTTTTTTATTGTTATTAGCAAAAACACCCCAAAATGCTAAATTTAGGATTATGTAAGTAGTCAATAAATGGAGTCAAACTAGCCCAAACATAATTTTCAAGTTATTTATCTTTCCGGGGCTATTGATATCATATTAAGGCCCTCCAGGACCTACATTAGCATCTTCTAAGATCATAATTTATGTATTTTCTTGGAGTCAGACTTTTTTCCTGATGGGGATAGGAGAAGGGTGGTAGGGAAATCCACAAGTTCTGTATCCTTTGTGTCACTGAAACAACTCAGTATCTAGAGAACTAGGTTTTTCACTTGACTTCATAAGAAAATAAGGGCTTTTCTAGGATGCTGTGTTAAAAGTGTTAAAGGTAACAGTTTCTAAAAATGTTAGTGAAAAACCTGAAACTACCTCCCTGCTTCACATTTTCCCTTCTGTTTTACACACACAACAGAAAATAACTTGATTTAGAGTCACCAGGAAAAACAAAACACAATTGAACTCCCTTTCAAAAAGCTGAGGCTGTTTTGTGTAAGGAGGACAGCATATCCATTTGTGTAAGGAGGACAGTATATGCATTTTTCTAGTGTGGTCTCTTGTCCTGCTATGTGTACTGTTTCTATATTCTAGGGGAGATAAGTTATTTCTATTTCCTTCCCTCTTCCCAGCATCACTGTGCAATTCTGCACAGTTCTTTATTGCTTGAAAGGAACCAAGGCAATGGAAGGATCTGGTCCTTGTCCTAGTCCTAGTCCAACTGCTCTAGCTGGGCTACCTGTTTGCCTTGCTTCAGGGATGCCCCAGAGCACACTATTGGCTTGAGAAGGACATTGTGGCTCTTAGGAAAGGGCTTACCTGAGAATGCTCCAGAGGGAAGCATGGGATCTGTCCAGGGCCTGAAGGACTAGGTGGTGAGACCGCCAGCCAGTTGTCCCCTGATGTGGCCAGAGGGGAGAAAGCAGCTGCAGTCCACTCAAGATAAGGCCTGGGAGGAACCATCACAGTTCTTTTGAAAGTATACCACAAGAGTCATATCCTTTTCCCAAAAGTCTTTAAGGCATTTCAGGCTCATAGACTAATGGATTTTTAGACTCTGTAGGAAATAATCCGTTTTTATGTCCTTCCTTGAGGCACTGAATATAAAAAAACCCAAACCCACATTCATAAGTAAACTCAAAGAATTATTGGCTTCCTCCAACCCCTCACCCCCTCAACTCTAGATTTAGAAATACAAGTAATTAAATGGCAGAACAGGACTTCTTTGGAAGCAAGAAGTAGTTAGCAACCATATGGACGTCAATCTTACAAATTCACCCAACCATTTGATATTTGGGCCAATACTCTTCTTCTTTCCCATTTTCCCTCAATATGTCCATCCTGAAAGCCTACAAACATTCACCAAACCACAGAATATCTAGCCACATAGTCTTTGTCATGATACTTGATTACAGTCTACATGATTGTACCTGGAACAAGCAAAGCCCATAACAAGAATTCTAGTAGAAAACTTCACATTGGCATTTTAGCAGTCAGGTGAGACATGTACGCATGTTGTGGCAATGATAATGGTCATATGATGATTTAGTCACAATGCAAACTCAAGGAACTGGTCTGAAATGTTCAAAAACAAATCAGACAGGTTCTCAGAGGAAGTCCAAGGACATTTAGCAAAAACAGAAGATTGGAAACATTGAGTCCCTGGTTCTCCTTTTTGGCATTATTTGTGCAATATAAACCCACAGTAAAAAAATATTCCAAGGCTGAGGTCCATACATATGTGTTTGTATGTGTGTACACACAAGATATCAGACAATGGTCGACACAACTGGCTACACAATTATTTGGGTTCTCACTGATGGTTTCCACATGACAAACATTCTTTTAACATTTTATGACAGTATTTGGTGTGAGCTATTGGGAGACAATTTAGAATTAGAAAGGAAACCTAGGTAAAAGAAAGAAAGCTAGAATGAGCAGCTGTTTAAAAGGTAAAACAGATGTGCTCTTTCCCCACAAAGAAAGGCAATAAAATGTTGAAATGGCGCGAATGACAATGCTGACTGACTGCCGGTGGCCAAGAGAGATGGAGAAACCAGTGTGGAATATGAAGCCTTCCTAAGCCAATACTGAAATACTATGCTTCTTCCTTCAAATGAGATAGATATACATCTTTTGTTCCCTTTTCATAAGTCACACATGCAAAGATACTTTTTCTCCCAAGCCCCTTCTTGCGACATCTGAATATAAATAAATGTGAGCAACAATCACAAGGGAAAAAAGTCATGATACCATTCTTACAATAAAAAAGGAAAATATACTGGCACAATTAAGATCAAAGGGGAAAAAGATTTTTTAAAAAAATCTGAACAGTAAGTGGGGTGTGATAATTTAATTAAGCAAACATCCCAAAGAGAATTTTTTTTCAAGTCTTAAGTCAATCTAATGAAAGTCCAAAAGGAATGCCATTTTCTTAGAGCTAGTGGAGTTGGTTCTTATAACAGATTAAGTACTTGATTTTTAGCAAAAACTCCTTGGAAATGAGGAGAAGGCAAATAGATCTCAATGGAAAACAAAATACTGTTTTCAGTTCTTGATTATCCAAACGAGCAGGTTGCTACCAGAAGGTACTAGAGACAGATGCTCACATATTTCCAAAATCCCAGGAGCGCTGCTGTACATACCCATGTAGATACATACATTCGCTCCTCATCACTCCTACTTACCTTCTGAATAAATCATGAGAAAATTCAACTACTTTAGCTTTTTTGAGGCTTTTTTTTTGCATAAAATCAGCGACATTATATCTTATGTAAATTTTATATTCTGTCAGCATCTCTCACACAGCAATCCATGTAAAGTTGGTTCTTTTGTAAATAAATGCTTGTTGAATGAATAGAATCCCAGAATTGGAAGGAATTTTTGTGATCCCCCAGCCCAGATTCCTTAAGAATCAATTCATCAACCAACAAGTAACTATCAAGTCCCTACTATATGCCAGGCACTATGCTATGCACTATAGAGATAAAGAAAAAGACACTGACTTTATGAAGTCAGTACTATTCCTCCTTCATTCTCTCAGCTCTCTTATTGTACACAACACACAAGAGATTCCACTCCTTAAGAATCAAATGAATGTTTTATTATTCTTCACTCACATACCTCCATTCCAGAAAGGCTAGAGCATTTGAAGTGGATTGCCCTAAATTATTACTAATTGGCTGAGTGGTCTGATATCTTTAAGTCTCATCTAGGAGTGATCATACGCTCTGAGATTCAGAAGTTGGAGGGACCTCAGAGATTATTGAGCCCAATTTCTTCATTGAGTCCAATCTCATCCTACAGAAGTGGGATTAAAGCCTTGAATGGCTAAACAATTTATACATGGCGACATATAAAGTTAATAGTAAATCCAGGCTTTAAATTAAGGTCTTCTCTCTCCAAATTTAGTGCTCCTTCCTTTGTACTAATCTGCTTCTCAAAAGGAAGACAAGGAGTTTGGGTTTTTTTTGCCACTTAAAATATACTTTTTATGTCATTAGGACTCACTGGCAATATCTATATTTATTCTCTTGGATTCAGTAGGTCATAGCTTATTAGAGGTTAGGTTTCAAAAAGAATTCTAGCTCTGGCGACAGAGGAACAATGCTCAAATTTTGCTTGTGTGCCTTAACAAGTCACCTACCAGTTTCCTCACTATAAATTGAGAAGACTAGATGACCTCTGAATTCCTTTTTCTAAATCTCTGATTCTAAATTGTATATTTTGACAAGTTTCCAACTGGTTACATAGCTGGTAAAACACTGACGTAAAATTAAGACCAGAGTAGACCCAGGGTCTTCTCTCAGGCACTGGGTTAGGTCAGTAATTGTCAAACTTTTGGATTTCTGAACCCCTTTATACACTAAAAAATTATTTAAAATGTACTCCTTTATCTACCATCACCCCATCCCTAAAATGTTTTCATTTGTGGATTATATCTATTCATATTAACCATATTTGAAAGTAAAACTTCTAAATATTATTATGAAAATAGCTTTGACCTTACAGATTTTCCCATGACAGGATTCCTGGTCTATATTTAAGGAACCTCTGATTTGGATATAAGGAATGTAGAGGTGCCAGAAAGGAAGAGGAGGCAACAAAATAGAACACTGTTTCTAGTTTTTTTTGCTGCTCAAATGCTTACAATAAAAAATACTATGAATAATCTTAGGAGGCCACATTTAAGGGGAAACGAGAAGGCAAAAGATTAAATCTTGAGATATGCTTATGGTCAGAGGTGACTAAAATAGTAGCAACAAGACAAGACTGAACAGGTTGTAGGCCAAAGGTTTTACATCTATCTTCTGTAGAATGTCCTATCTAAAAATAAGTCTATACTAAGCTATTGATTAATTTTCTGAACTTTTTTTTTTTTCTGTAAAGTCAGTTTCTTACATTAGCACACCCAATCAATATCTACTGACCACCACAATTTGGAAGGATTTCAACCTACTTTCAAGTTGCTTGGGTGAACATTGTTATTATTTCAACAGATCTAGGCCAAATAAAATGGGAATATTCAGCTGACAATGGAAGCTACTTAATAAAACAGAACAATAAATGGAAATCTAGGAACTGTTGGGATGTTCAGTTCTGGCCTTTCAGGCTGCCCAGAGATGCTCCTGCTTTCCCAAGGCTCGAGGGCACGGCTGCCCCCCTGGGCATGCACATACTCACCCGACATCACTCCTTTGATATCATTCTCAGGATTCATGCGGTTTTTCTGTGTGAAGTGCAGGATCAACTTCTTTGCTGGTTCAAACTGCTGTGTGGCCATTAGCCACCGGAGGGACTCTGGGAAAATACTTCAAAGATATAAGACCTGTTAGTGAAATTTTTCAAGTTCCTGTGGTGCTCAAAATACAAAAGACACAATTAAGCTTTCAAACTTTGAGCTTTCTGGGCAGTGACAGAATCTTATTCTATGTTTGGAATGGCACCTGGGGTTGGGGTGTGGCTTCTGATAAATTGTATATGATTATTTTATTTCTCCTCAATAGATAAAGTATGTATTATTTCCACCTTTGGGAAAAGAAGATTGTGAGAATGAAGAAGCATGTAGCAAATAAATAATCTATATTTTACCAATTGTGGACATACCTCATCTCAGAGGCAATCTATTTTATTAACCCTTACTCAAAGAACTCCGGGGACAAGGAAATCACAGCCTCCCGAGGTAGCCTATTCCATTTTTGGATGGCTCTATTTGTTGAGAATTTTTCCCTTTATGAATCTTCTGTCCATTAATCTTAATTCTGAGTTGTCAGGTTAAACACATCAAATATAATTCCTCTTCCTTGTGACAACCCTTCAGATACTCCATTGAAAACAGCTAATGTGTCCCTTTCAATCTTCTCTTATTTATTACAGATATTACTGGATGCTTCAACTGATTCTCCACCGCATAGCTTCTAGTTCCTTTACCCCTATTTAGCTCTCCTCACCTTGCCAAAGTTTTTCCTAAAGTCAGGGACCTAGAACTGAATGAAGCACTCCAGGGCTGAGTATAACAGGATTATCACTCCATTCCTTCTGAAACCATGCTTCAATTAAGGCAGGGCATAATTAAACTAATTTTTTGGTTCCTTTATTGTATTATTGACTCATATGGAGCTTGTAATCCATTAATAACCTTCTTTGTAGCTTGTGCTACTGAAGTTGATTTTAAGTCCAAGGGTGGGAACTTATTTATCTCTTAAATTTCACATCTAGTTTACTTTTCCAAATATACATATTCAAGTATATATTTAGGATATTATATATATATATATATATATATATATATATATATATATATATGTGTGTGTGTGTGTGTGTGTGTGTGTGTGTGTGTGTGTATGAACACCCCCCCCTCATTTATGATAAAGGAAAATGAGCTTCAGATGGGGAATCGTTAATTCTGGATTCTAGTCTTGGCTTTATATATTCTTGGGCCCTCTTTTCTCTTTGATATAATTAGGAGAAAGAAAGTTTGGATGAGAAGATTTCTGAACTCCATACAAGCTCTAACAGTCTATAATCCTAAAACTCATGGAGTCTTAGAATTTCTCACAGACCTACCTACTCATCTCCTCTACCCAATCAAGAAGGAAGGAAGAAAAGAAACAAACGTTAAGTGCCTACTATCTCATTTGATTCTTATAACAACATTGATATAGGTGGTAGTATAATTATTTCTACTTATTATTAATATTTCTACTTATAGTTGAAGAAACTGAGGTAAAGAGAGAATCACAAAATTAGAAACTGTTTGAGTCTGGATTTGAACTCAGGCCTTTCTGACTCCAGGTCTAATGCTTTATCCACTGAGCAATCTAGCTTCATGAATCCCTTTTATAAAATCTCCTTTCATCAGTGTCAAGGAATTCATTACCTTAAAAGACACCTCACTCCATTTCTTTTCAGTAGTTTTTAAGAGATTTGCTCCTAATGTTAAACTGAAATCCGCATTCCTGTAGTTTTTATTCAATGGTATTACTTGTCTTATGTAGCCAAACAGAATTGTCTAATGCTTCTTGCCTTTGATAGACCTTCAAATAAATCAAGACAGTTATTCTGCCTAGAAAATCCACTTTAGCCTAAATATTCTCCGTTCCTTCCAAAAACGCTCACATTGAATGGTTTTACATTTTCTCATTGCTCAGTTATCTCCTCTGGAGACCCTGGATACTTGATGAGCGAGAAGATTGCTTTTCCTATTCTTTGGGACTAAGCAGAGACACCACTTGATTATATTGCCTTTGGATGTTGTTATAATTCTCTGGACCTTCCTAAAGGATCATTTAAAGTATCAGTCAGTTTTTTTTATTCCTGGGGCCCCCTTCTCTTTCAGATTGGAGAGGATAGAGGTCTTCCATATTCTCTATTCAAAGAAGCACCTAGGGGAGTGCTCTAATCATTTCTCACCTGGCTTCACTTCTCCGTGCTTCACTCCCCATGCTGGGTACTACCTCTTCCCTTTTACCTTTTTTTTAATGTGTTTGCATTCTCTATCAGAAGCCAGGGACTGCCTTTTGCCTTTCTTTGCATCCTCAAGTCTTAGCACAGTGTTGGCACATATTAGGCACTTAACAAATATTTACTGAATGACTAAGAAACAGTCCAAGATCAGATAAGTTTTCTGGGGATGATCATATCATAGTTTTAACTCTGGATAAATAGGCAGTCTATCAAAATCCCTTGATGTCTTTCTCATAGGAATTAATATCAAGCAATAGCTCCCTAATTCCATATTTATATAACTGATTTCTAAACTTAACTAAAAATCTTTAAATTTATTACTATTAAATTCTATCTTATATTGTGTTATCAATTCTTCCAGTTAGTTGGGATTCTTTTGGATCCTAAGTCTGTCATCCAGCATGTGAAATAGCCTTGACAGTTAGTTTCATGTCATCTGAAAATTTGATAAGGATGCAGTCTGTGTCTCAATTCAAGCCATGATAAAAATATAGGCCAGAGTGAAGCAGAGGACAGAGATTCCAGTGATTCACTAGGGACTCTTTCCTCCACATTGACATACAATTAACTCTTTGGATTCATCTGTTCAACCAGTTCATTTCCATACTTTTCAGGCCCCATTTCTCCATCTTGTTTGTGTGGCTATCGTAACAGACTCGGTCAAACACTGCTGAATTTCAGATAAATCACTCTTATAGCATTTTCTGATATGTGGATTGAATAGTATCATGAATATGGAGCTGAAGAGGAGCACTGAATCCAACAATCTCATTTTATGCATAAGAAAATTGTATGGTATCTTGCCCAGGGTCATACAGCTTACAGGAATATGACATGGAATTTGGACCCAGATCTTTCTAACTCCAAATTCAGTGGACTGACTTCTGTATTGTGCTTTCTCTCAGCAATGAAGGAAAAAGATAAAGAAATCTGGACTGATTCTATAACTTATTGTATCACAGACTCTCAAAATTGGAAAGAACTACCAAATCTTACTTTGTACCCAAAGAATGAATTTTTAAAAAAATATCTCTAACAAACAGGAGTTTGGTAATTCTAACAGATTTCTAAAATATGGCAGCACAGTACATAAAAAAGATTTATCTATAGAATGATTCCTTCAAGAAGTGTGGTGTGATAGGAAGAATGCTGAATTTATTGTCAGGAAACATGGGTGCCAATGATGAGTCTGGCCTTGGTTGTTTGTACCCTGGCAAGTCCCTCTCTGAGTCTCAGTTTTCCCATCTGTAAAATAGAAATAATGCTTATAATATCCTCAAGGCCTGCCTCACCGAATGTCCTTTGTGGGGAAAACACTTTGTAAACCTTTGAGAATTATGAGTAGGAATCATCATTATAATCAATTATTATTACCGACACTCTGCATGTAGTATTTAAGTTAAGGGAATGGAATCAAGCATAGAGATGTAGATAAATGAATGAGAGAATGGTTAAGGAAAAGGATTCTTCTACTAAAGACTGAAATAACTCATTGGTATAGTGAGGAGAGAGTCAAAGTTGGAGTTAGGAGGACATGAGCTCTAATCCTATCTCAGACAGTTAATGTAAGTGTCTGATACATAATATATAATAATAAGATGATATAAGATAATATATAATATAATATGTGTCTTATAACAATGACAGACATTCGTATAAGCCTGGTTCAGTCACAATTTCTTTGTGCTTCAGTTTTCTTATATGCAAAATGAGGGGGTGGAGTTTGACGGCCTTTGAGTTCCCCCCAATTCTACATCCAAAATTCTGTAACTGGCTTCTTTGGCGAGCTTCCAGTTAAGTAGATAGAACTGGTTAAACAAAGGGTGAAAATCTGGGGAAAGAATGGAATATCACCATTTCTAAAATCAATTGGAAGGCTTCTTTCCAAAAGCTTTATTGACCAGAAGGAAAAAAATTTACATAGCATGTGTAATGTTGGACAATTCCTGATTCAGGGAGAGAGAGAAGCATCTTAAAAAAAAAAAAAAAAAAAGCAGCCTCTTGGGAAGTGTCAGATTCTCTCAACTTGGCACAGGGGGATGTTTCATTCCCTCCCTCCTCCATACAGATTCCCTCGACATGCCTACATTTTGCTGTTTAAATTCCTCTAGCCTCATGGAATGCTAGGTTCTCATGTTGCCCAGCTCTGGTTGGGGTAGTTTTGTATCGCTGGATAGAGCTGCTAATGGTTATTTTCAATTATGTCCATTCTCAAGTTGTGTTCTATTCTTGGTAAGAAGAAGAGACTGAGAAACAGGGACAGGACTTTGACAATAGAGTCTACATTCAACAAAAGAAGAACATCCTAGACTGGGAGTCAGAAAATCCAGGTTCAAATCCCAGCTGAGTTATTTATTATCAGTCTGAACTCTGGCATTCTGGGCTTCACACTTTCCTCATGTTTAAAATGGACAGGTTGGAAAAGATGATTCCTATGGTCTACTTTTGTTTTAGATTCTTAAGATGAAAATAAATGTAAAAAATGCTTTGCTGTGTAAATGCTATATAAATACTAGCTATCATATCCTATACAGTATGAATTGACTGTGCTCCATCCTCCCCTCTCAATTAGCAAATCAAAGTATGACTAACCTTTTTTTTTTTTAAACCACATCCAAGAATCCTGACTAAAACAATGAGTTTATCACCAGTCCCTGAGTAGTAGAAAAAGTAAGAGAAAAGTAATTGAACACTCTCTGTAAAGAGTCATGCATGAGCAAATTACTTCTCCTTCCCCAAGTGGTCCCTGAAGAACTGCAGAGGCTGGAGAAAATGTTTTGAAAAATATCCTTCATTTAGTTGCAACATTGGGATACACATTCTATCAGTATTCTTCTATCTTCAAAATGAATAATCTCTTTGACCAGCTGCAAAATGGTCACCAAGGTCACTCTTGTCCAGTGTGGGTTGACCCACACTGTTTAAACCATCCGCCTCATATACTGAATTGTGGAGCCTCTCTTTGTGGACTCCATGCAGCTCATGGTATTTTTGCAGCTAGTAATTATCTCTGTATTACTACCCTCTGTGGTATTTAACCCTCCTGTATAACTGGAAGCAATCAGTGAACTGTTGGCCTTAAAGTAATCTCAGGATGCTTGAGATTGCAATGATATGCCACAGGGCCACATTATGCAGCCTTAATGAAATCTCTCCTGATAGGTTCATAATGCAATACAATAGGTAAATTAAAAAGCAGGCCTAAAGTCTTAGAATATGAACAGAATCAAGCTACACAAAGGAGGAAAGGAATCTAATTCCTTTTTTTACGTGATAGCTTCTTAAATAGTTAAAGATAGCTGCTTTAGGGGAAATGAGGAAGAGGGGTACAGCCTTGTGATTTCTTTGATGGATGGAGCTCCCAGGGATGAAACACTGTACTAAAACAGATCTTTGATCAGCAACACGTAGTCTCCTGTGGATTCTTGGGGAAAGTGAAAATTTAAGTGATTTTATTGAGGTCACACAGCTAGTATGTATTGGTCACAACTTGAATCCAGGACTTCTTGGTTCCAAAGCTAGCTTTCCTTCTATTTTATGTCATGCTATCTTGCTGAAGATTGCCTTACTAAATGCTTGTTGGGTGGATGGAAGTTCTAAGGTCATACAGGTAGTAAGTGTTAAAGTTGGGATTCAAATACAACTTTTTTTGCTCCAAAGAAAGAAAAATTTCCCACAGCACTATCTATTCTTATGCTACTAATTAACTAAACAAAAGGAATATATATATATATATATATATATATATATATATATATATATATATATATATATATATATATATATATATATATATATACACACACACACACGCACATATTTATAGGCTTATTAATTCTCATCTTATTCTGGAATCCATAAACTTAGAGAAGAAAAAAACTCTTTAATTGAAATTTAGCATTTCCTTCAATTATTTATAAACTTTATTCTGAAAAGAGGTATTCAGGCTTAACTAGCTAGACAAAAGGCCAATGGCACAAATTATCCTGTTCAATCCTGTTGAAATTATTTGGGGGGGAAGGAAGAGAAATTCTAATTTTTCTCATCTAGTGTTTTCTTAACACACTTTTATTTATTTAACAGCTATAGCTAACATTTAAATAGAGCTTACTATGTTCTACGTACTACACTAAACATTTTATAAATTATTATCTCTTTTAATTGTATCAACAAGCCTGAGGGTTAGGTACTACTATTAGCCACATTTTACAGATGAGGAAACTGAGGCAAATAGAGACTGACTTGCCCAGTCATATAGCTGGTAAATATCTGAGGTTACATTTGAACTCGGGTCTTCTTAACTGCAGGTCTCACATTTTATCTACTGTATCATCTACAAATTGGAAAAATAGTTCATCTATGTCTCGAACTAAATTCATTAAATAATTACGTAATTTTATCCAAGTTATTGACAAAAATACTAAAAACCAGATTCAAGGATAGAACCCAAAATGTATATCTCATACTATAGCTTGAGTCCTTCACCTCTCTGTCAGGATTGGGGAAGATTCAAAAAGTCTTCTGGAATAATGGCTGGTCATTTCATTGATTAGAGTTCTTATATTTTCAAAGTTTTTTGTTCTTGCAATGTTATTGTTATTGTATAAATTTATATTGTGATTATATATATTGTTCTCTTATCTCAGTTTACTTCCCTCTGAATCGGTTTATACATGTTTTCTCAATTTCTCTTAATTAATACTTTTATCATTTCTTATAGCACAATAAAATTATATTAATTCATGTAATCTGGTTAGCTGTTCTCTCAATTGAGGGAAACTCTTACTTTCTAATTCTTTATACCTACAAAATTAATTGCAAAAAAAATTTTTTTTTTTACAGCTGAATCCTTTCGAAACTCTCTTTTCCCCCCATCACTTTGGGCTTAGTCTTGATATTGCTGGGTGAAAGTACAAGTAATTTAGTTTAGTCCCTTTTGGGCAAAGAACAATGGATTCTGAGTCACTAGATTTTAGGTTAGGTTTGAGTTACAGCTCTGCTACTTATTAGCTACGTGTCTGGATAAGTAAATTAACTTCTCTGTTCCTTTCTTCACTTGTAAAATGCATTACCTACTTTACAGGGTTATTGTGAGAGTTCTAGGAGATAGTGTATGTAAAATGCTTTGGCCAGCATCAAGTCCTATAAAATGTCATCTACCATTACTAGTGAACCCATTTATCTTCCTATTAGTTGCTGCTTTTTGTCCTTGGTGCTCACAGATAATCTTTCAATGTTATTTTGCTAAGTATTTCAATATTTCACATTTTGAATTCCATCCCTTTTTGAAAATCAGCATATCTGCCTACCCCCTTTTCCTATTTTCCATTATTCTTCAAGGATTTTCCATAGCAGTCTAATAATCTTTCCTACAAGGTGCCCCCAATAATTTGTTTATTTTTGAAGTTCTTAAGATATAATTAATATGGGTCAAAAAAGGGGGAAAAAACTTGAACTCATCTAGAATAAATAGCAGTGGCAGCTACTTAGAAAAGGGGATAGCATTCTTGGCCTGAAGTCAGGTAGATTCATCTTCCTAAATTCAAATCTGGCCTCAGACACTTACTGGTTGTGTGATGCTGGGCAAGTCATTTAACCCTGTTTGTCTCAGTTTCCTTATCTTCAAAATGAACTAGAAAAGGAAATGACAAATCATTCCAGTGTCTTTGCCACAAAAACCTCAAATGGGGTCACAGAGAGTCAGATATGACTGAAATGAATGAACAACAATAAAAATAAATAGTTAGATGCTTTCTATCTTCTCACTTGTTCCCACAGCTAGGTGGTATAGAAGACTCATAAAGACCTGAGTTCAAATCTGAACTAGATTTACTATGTGGCACTGGGAAAATAATTTAACCATCCAAGTCAGTGTAAAATGGGATAAACTTTGAAAACCTTAAGTGTTCTATAAGTGCTATCTATTATTATCATTATCATCTTAACCATGTTTATTCTACCCTTTTTCAGTCTGAAGATCATTCTTCTTGACAAAATCAGCATTTATTAAACGCCTACTATGTACCATGCATGCACTAGACCAAGTGTTATGATATTGTATTATGTTGTTATATTTGCTTATTCCCTTTTTTCCGAATGGGCTAAAAATTGGAGATAGAAGTACAAAGAATGAAATTATTCCTGTTTGAAGGAGCTTACATTCTAATAGAGAAAAGTAAATATGTAAAAGTATTCAGTATAAAGTGAATAAATTCAAATCTATGCAAAGATTTTAGTTATGTCCAACTCTTTGTGATCCCATCCGGAGTTTTCTTGGCAAAGATACTGGAGTGGTTTGCCACTGATTGGCAAATTCTCACACCAGAGACATTATTTTATTATTTATGCAAAGCACTTTGCCAGATTCCCATAGCGGTCCATCATACACACACACACACACACACACACACACACACACACACACACACATTCATCTGCCTCTTGATGTGCTAAATTGTCCCCAGCCCTCTATATAACCTAGGGCTGATGCATTTTATTATTCTTCAGTTGTATCCAACTCTTCATCGCAGCCAGCACCTTTTCTTGGCAAAATACTGAAAGAATCTGCCATTTCCTTCCCTAGCTCATTTTTTTACAGATGAGGAGACTGAGGCAAATAGTGGTAAGAGACTTGCCCAAGTCTCACAGCTAGTAAGTATCTGAGGTAAAATTTAACCTAGTAGGTGCTTACCAAATGATTGTTGCTTGATTGATTCTATAGGTTGTGGTAGAGTCCAACAAAAGTAACCATAGTATAATATTGGGGTGAAGAATGTTTTACTCTCTACCTTTGTTTCTAAATAGCAAGGAGAGCTGAGATTACATTAGAACAGAAGAATATACAATCCAGGCTTTAGGTTGGGCAAAATGCAGAAAAAAGAAAGAAATGTATCTAAAATGAATTGTAGGAACTAATTAATTAAAGTTTAATTCCTCTTGATAGTAGGCATTTTATCAGATTAAAGTAGCTAAAGATGAAACAGCTAGGTAGTGGATAGTGTTGGGTGGGCAGAAAGATTCTTCCTAAGTTCAAATCTGTTCTCATTGTGTGGCTGTTTGCCTCAGTTTCCTCATATGTAAAATGAGCTGGAAAAAGAAATGGCCAACCATTCCAGTATCTTTGCCAAGAAAACCCCAAATGGGAATCACAGAGAGTTGGACACAACTGAAAAAATGACTGAACAACACAAGCTAATGACAGGTCACTTATCCAATGGCAGAGAAGGAATTAATCAGTCTTCTTCTTTCTGCTTGGCCTGAGGCAATGCTTGGCTATCTGGGTCATACAGATCCATCTAGTTGTTTATTGCTGTGGTTTGCCTTTCAGGCCAGCCCTGGCTAAAATCTCCACAGACCTCTTTGCCACCACAGTCTGATAGAAGTGCCATTGTGATTTATTATTTTGTTTGTTGAATATTTCTAATAAATTGTATGAATAGCTATTTTTCTGATAGATTGAAGACACCTTGGGAAGATAGAACATGGAATACTATAAACCTTGCACACACCATATGCTAAATAATTACTCATTAATAATTCCAGATCATACCTACACATACCCAAATTCCTTTAGTGTAGGCAATGTTGTTAACCTGGGGGTCTGTGAACTTGATTTAAATTGTATTGTTTTGTTTTGAGTTTTTTTGGGGGGGATAATTTTATTTCCATATTAAATAGTTATCTTGGCATTCTTTTTTTCCCCCCCTGAGGCAATTGGGATTAAGTGACTTGCCCTGGATAACTCAGCTGGGAAGTGCTAAGTGTCTGAGGCCAGTAGAGTTTGGGTAGAGCCTCTTTTTCCTTTTCTTTTTCCATTTCCAATGGCTTTTAATAATAACATTAATTATTATGATGATGATAGTTACCATTTTTCTTTTTTTTTTTTTTTTTCTTTTTCTTTTTCTGAGGCTGGGGTTAAGTGACTTGCCCAGGGTCACACAGTTAGGAAGTGTTAAGTGTCTGAGACCAGATTTGAACTCGGGTCCTCCTGAATTCAAGGCTGGTGCTCTATCCACTGCGCCACCTAGCTGCCCCTTTTCTTTTCTTTTTTTTTAAAGTACTTTTAAGGTTTGCAAACAGCTTTAAATATGTGATTTCATTTGATCTTCCCATTGAGTGCAAGAGGTAGATGCTATTATTCCCATATTACAGGTGAGGAGTCTAAGCCTGACCAAGGTTAAATGGTTTGCCTCAACTCACACAGGTAGAGAGGGTCTGAAGGATAATTCAAATTCAGATCTTCCTGACTCAAAGTTCAACACCTAGATACCTGAGCAGATGCTTAATAAATGTTTATTGGAGTGGACTAGCTTCCCTTGTATAACGGAACAGCTCTGTCATTTCTCCCGGGCAAAGAAAGGGTCCTCTTAGGATCATTATAGATCTGCCAAGCATGATGGTGCTTGCTTGTAATTCTTGCCACCAGGGAGGCTGAGGGTGGTAGATCTCTTGAATTTTGCAGTTCTGAGCTGCAGAGGGCCAAATCGATCAGGCACGTGCATTCAATTCAACACTGAAATAGCAAGGTTGGGCTGGGAATGGTACTGAGGGCCAGCAGGCAGCCTAAGGGGAGAAGAACCTGAGAAGATCAAAAATGTAGCAGCTCAAATCTTCTGTGATTAGATATAAGTAGCCCTGCATTTCAAGTCAGGGTGAGAAAGGAAGACCCAATCTTTAAAAATAAATAAATAAATAGCCAATTATTGATCAGCATGGATGCAAGAGATAGTACAGAATTCAATTTTAGATGTTTCTACTGTGAAAATTCCAATGGGCACCTGTAAATTCTCTGGGCCATAAGAAGATATTTCAGTCTTATGAAGAAACTGAAATACACTTATTTTTCTTATGGCCCAGAGACAAGGCTAAGCTTTAGATTCTAAAAGAAACTCTTTTTTCTAATGCAGAAGAACACCTTCTCTGCAGAGGCAGTTAGGGATGTAGTGGATAGAGCACCAGAGTCAGGAGGACCTGAATTCAAATCTGGCCTCAGATACTTACTGTCCGATTCTGGGCAAGTCACTCTACCCTGTGTGCCTCAGTTTCCTCATCTGTAAAATGAGATGGGGAATGAAATGGCAAACCACGTAAACATCTTTGCCACAAAAACTCCAAATGAAATCATAAAAGAGCCAAACATGACTGGATTGAAAAGACTAAACTACAACAGTTTCTCTCTAACTTATGATCTTTAAGAATTCCCTAGAACAAGATATGTAACTCAAATAGAGCCTCTAAACTGTAAATAAAGATTTCTGTGGCCATATATTGACTTAGAAAACCACATAGCTTATATATATATATATATATTAATTTTGTTAAATGCTTCCTTATAATATTTTAATCTGGAGTGTTATGACTGATAAGGCCCTGTGTTTGATGCTGCTATCTAGAGCATTAAGTTAAAGAGACAACCCAGGGTCCCACAACCAGTATATGTCAGAGGTGGGTCTTGAACACAGGTATTCTTGGCAATCTATCTACTATGACAAGCTGCTTCTCAACATACATATTCAAAACAGTAATACCTCACTTCTCTTGTTGTTCTTCAGTCTTGTTTAACTCTCCAGGGCTCCCCATTTGGGGATTATTCCTTCTCCAGCTCATTTTACAGATGAAGAAACTCAGGCAGAATTAACTGACTTGCCCAAGTTCACACAATTAGTAAGTGTCCGAGGCTGGATTTGAACTCAAAAAGATAAATCTTCCTAATTCCAAGCCCAGTACTCTCTCTACAACACCATCTACCTGCCCCATACCTCACTCATCATGAGGTCATTTATTTTTTTTTTCAATTATCTGGAACAAAGCCAAACACCACGTTGTAACAGACAGAAAAAAAATAAAATTGTTATTAGTTCTCTATACTTTACTCATGGAAGATCCCTTCAGGCTTTCACTCGATGTCTGTTTCTTCCAATTTTTAACACAATTTTAGTAGGCAAGTATGGTGGAATGAGAAAAATTCTGGGTCTGGAGTTGGAGGATTTGGTTTTATTGCTTAATGAACAGAACCATGCATGTAGTAGATATGAGGTGGACCGATGGGTAAGTCACTTAAAATTTTCTCAGACTAATTTTCTCATCTACACAGCATGGATAATACTTCTGCTTCCTAACTCACAAGGCCATAATGGTCAAATGAGAGTATGCTCTAAGCTGTAAAATGATATGTAAATGTGAGTTATTCTCTAAGGTTGATTCTTTAATGTTCTAGCACAAAAGATTAGAAGTAAAATATTAGAAAGAGTCTAGGGGAACTATGACAGGCAGCCTGTTGAAGGACTGAGAGAGCAGACAGAGAAAAAACAAAACAAAACAAAAAAAGCAAAAAACTAAAAATACCAGAGGCAAAGAAATCGGGTACTATTTAGTGTTCTTTACACACTTTGAATGCCACTATAATGTTGTTTAGGGCAAATAGATGGAATAGTGGGAAGAGAGCTGGGCTTGGAGTCAGAAAGAACTGAGTTAAAATCTAGCCTCAGACACTGACTTGTTATGTGATTCTGGGCAAGTCATTTAGTCCTGTTTGCCTCGGTTTCCTCCTCTGAAGAAGGAAATGGCAAACTACTATAGCATCTTTGCCAAAAAAATCCCAAATGGGGTCACAAAGAATCAGGCAGGGCTGAAATGACTCAACAGCAATGTGATTTAGTCCATTGGCACTCTTACAGAGCTAACTGTATCAGTACTTGTTACTACCACTTCTTTACAGAACTAATGTTAGATGGGCAACCATCTAACCCCAACTCTAGCTCTAAACTGTAACGCCAAACTTAATAATTCAAGAAAGCTTGTAGCATGTTTTATAAAAAAGAGGTTTTAGTCTTCGAAGGGATAAGGTTCAGTTATCTGTAAGTTCATTTTTGTGGAACGCTGTATTCCCTAAGATGCCCATATCTTATGAATATGAATATGAGGCATGAATATACCTAGTTTGGTGGACTTTTTCTGCCCAACTCCCTGTATCTCCTTACTTGAGAATCTGGGTTCTCAATGGCTCAATAGAAGATCACAAACTTGGGTATGGTTGTTAACAGGATGGAAAGGCACTGACTATATGTCTGGCAATGGAATGAGTTTATATTTGTTGTTAGAGGACCAGCCTTAGTTCAAAGACTTACTGTCAGGATTTTGGTTACTTTTTTGAATATAACTCCTCCTTCTTTGTTATCAAAAGAGGTTTCTAACAAAAAAAAATTAAATTAAAAAGAAAATAAAAAATATAAGTGGCAATACCTGTGCAAAGGCAAGCAGAGATCACCAGCTCCACTGAGGCTGGTAGGGCTTACTGATGCTCTTTGGTCAGGAGCCGCACACCAGAATGGGCCCATTTTCCATTTTAATAAACACTTTGAAATCTTTCTGACATATACACCTATCTGTTTCTTCATACTCCTTTTTATCATTTTGTCTAAATCTCAAAGACATTTACAGTATAGTTTCCAGATCTGCAGTATATTATAATCTTTAAATGCCACTGAAACCTGGATGTCACCCAATGGAATACTTTAATTACATTAGGGTAGACCCTTTCATAAAGCTAGCAAGTTAATAACATTTCTTCAAGTCATTCAGAGAAAACTTGTGCAAACACTTCCTGCAGCCATTCTGGGAATGACAGAGATAAGCCCATGACAGCTTTTCTCTCTCTGTCCCAGTCTCTCTCTCACTTTTTCTCCCCCTCTCCTTTACCCTATTTCTCTTTACCTCTCTATCTCTCTCCTTTTGTCTGACTCTCTTCATTTAACACAGCAAAGTCTCTGCAAAAGAAATAAATTCACCTTCTTTGCCTTTTGCCTATAAAGGGGGATCAATACTACTTTTGCCATTAAAACAGTTTTTCAAACCTTATGGAAATCTCTCGTCTTATATATCTTGTGCAAATAAAATACTACTTTAAAGATATGAATTTAATATATATTATCATATGTATCATATTATAATATATTAACATATTATATATATGGCATAAATTTAATAACAAATTAAAATCCTATTCCAACATCTCATTGTGCATGGAAGTGAATCTGGGTTCTCAATGGCTCAGTAGAAGATCACAAACTTGGGTACGGTTGCTAACAGGATGGAAAGGCATTGACTATGTGTCTGGCAATGGAATGAGTTTATATTTGTTGTTAGAGGACTAGCCTTAGTTCAAAGACTTACTGTCAGGATTCTGGTTACTTTTTTGAATATAACTCATCAAAAGCTGCCTACTAAGCTATTGAGGACATCAGTTTAATTTAGTAAAGTTTTAAATTCCTACTATCAACAAGGCTCTGTGTTTAAGTGCCGGGGATATAAAACCAACACCATCGTTCAAAGCGCCTACAGTTTAATGTGGCAAAAAAAAATAATTAAGGTATAAGAAAATGTGAGATAAGTGCTGGGAAACAATGAGGAGGGATAGATAGAGAAAGAAGGGAAGAAAGGAGGGAGAGAGAGAGGGAATGAAGGAGGAAAGGAGGAGAGAGAGAAAAAGAATTCTTTGACATTGTTTGAGATAATTGGAAATAGACCCTGGGGTGTCAAGAATCCTGACTGAGATTCTTTGCTTTAAGTTCCCTTTCTTGGAGAAACAGAAAATGGAGAGTCTGAGACAGAGAGAAGGAGAGAATGCTAGAGAAAGGGAGAAAAGGAGAGATGTCTGATCTATTTCTAGAATGACTTCAAGAAATGTTTCCATGTGGAATAATGAAAACTTTATGGAGAAGGTGGCATCTGAATTGATCTCCTTCAATAAATGGAGGTTGGATAGAACTCTATTTCAGGAATAAGGAATAGCATACTAGAGACAGGACAGGGTAAGAAAGGAAGAAGGGACTAGGAATGGAATACAGTCTGCAAAAGGGAAAAAAACTGGAGAAAGTTTTTGAGGCTATTGAGGGCTTTGAAAGTATCAGAAATTTCTACTTAATTGGGGTAAACAGCAGGATACTGCTGAAAGTTTCTGAACAATATAGTGATATCAGCAGAGTAATACCTTAGGAACATTATACCATCAGCAGTGTGAAGAATATATTGGACAAGTGATAAACTATAGGCAGAAAAACAAATTAAAATGGCATCCATAGTAGTTTAAGGAAGTAGAATTAGAGCCAGGATAGTGGCAATTGAGAAAAGGGAATGAGTTTTAAAGATATTTCAGAGATAGAATTGACAGGATTTGAAAGCTACTAGGAATACACATCCTTTCTTGCTTGATTCTGTGGAGTGACAGAGGAGAGAAAGAATAAGATGACCAGGTAATCTCTATCTTTGAAAATAGAGAAGCTGGGGGCAGGAATACATTTAGTAATGAAAAGCAAATGAGTTTTACCCTTTTTGAGTTGGAAGAGTTCAGGGGATATTTGAGTAAAGATAAAGAGTAGGTTTCAGGAAATTTAGCTTTAGAATTCTGAGAAGAAGTTAAATGAATAAATCTTTAAGGGGTTACTATATGATGAAGGACTCCATATTTTTGCCAAGAAAACTCCAAATAGGATCATGAAGAGTCAGACGTGAATGAAAATGGAGTTAAATGACTTGCTCAGCCATCCAGCTAGTAAATGTTAAGTGTCTGAGGCTACATTTGAACTCAGGTCCTCCTGACTCCAGGACTTTTATTCTATCCACTACTTCATGTAGTTACCCCTATTCAAAGTCTTCAAGCAAAATCTATATGAGCATTTGTCTAGAATGTTGAAGGAGGGATACCTGTTCAGGTACGGTCAGATTAGATGGCCTCTGGGACCACTTCCAATGCAAAGAACTTATGACTGAAGATAAGCTCATCAAAGCTGAGCCCCAAAAAGAGGTCTTTGGCAGACATCCACGTTTAAGAGGCAATTGTAATTTTTATGGATGGGGGTGGGAAAGGAGGAACAAGGATACATATAAGAAAGAAACCATCATTCCTTTAAATATTGAAATAAATTGAAGAGGGGGAACTTAAAGCAAGGAGTCTCAGTCCTGATTCTGTGACCCCTCAGGGGATATTTCCAATTATCTCAAACAATGTCAAGGAATTCTCAAAACCAAATTAATTTTAAGCAGGTTTTGGAATTGAATGGGATATCAGTTCGGATTGACACCCTGACACTTGGTTTCATAGTTTATTCAGTTCAGACTGCTCTACCAATTTTTTTCTTTCCTTTCTTTTTCTTTCTCTTCATTCCTCCTTTCCCTTCCTTAAACTGGTTTTATATATTTTTTTTAATTCTATTTTGGCCCTTAGTTACAACAGTTTGTTCAAGTTTTGGTTTAAGTTCCTAATTTTAATGAATAATTGAACAAAAGTTCAATGTTTATTAAGAATTTGCTAAGACCAAGATTGGGGGAATACTGGGGAAACAAAAATGAAAACAATTTCTGCCCTTAAAAACCTTTACAATCTAATATGTGAGGAGTGGGGAAGAAAGGAGAGAGAAAGTATTCAAATAACTACAATAGAAGGTAGAATGCGATGAAAATGTTTGAATCTGGGGCATAGAGGCTGACTAGGGAAGGTGGTCTTAATTTGGACTTTGAAGTTAATCAATAAGAATGTATTTAGTGCTTACTATGATAAGTGCGAGGGATACAAAAAAAAGGCAAACATCTATTTATTTTTAAGGAGCTCACATTCTAATGCGTAAGCCACATCCAAACAACTAAGTTCACGCAAGATACATATAGATAAATTGGAGGTAATTTCAGAGGGAAGGACATTTAGGGGCCTGAGACTTGAAGGAGGCCAGGAGGTGGAGGAAGAACGAGAGAGCTCCAGGTATGAGCTAAAAGGCACAGAGTGGAAGGTCTTGTGTAAGAAACAAAGGAGGGTAGTCATTTTGTACAATGTGTGGAGAGGAGTAAAGTAATGTAAGAGAATAGTACAAAGAAACCAGGTTATGAAAGGTTTTAAAAAACCAAACAGAAGATTTATATTTCATACTGGATATAATAGAGAGTCCCTTTCACTTAAGGGAGGAAGGGATGATTTCAAGGATAGTGGATGGATGAAGTCTATTCCATGAATGGGGAAAGACTGAGGACAATAACAGAGCTATGCAAAGTCAGCATGAATGGGAGTAACAAAGATTGGATTTTACAAAATTAATTTGAAGCAAAGATTTCATGAAAATGTGAGATAAGGTTGAAAAGAAAGGCTGAAGTCATGGAAGGCCTTAAATACCAGTGTCAGAGATTTTATATTTGTTGAAATGGAAGATAAGGAATATGTTCTTAAATGACCCTTCCTTTAAGGCCAGAATTTCCAAATCATCCAACTTTAAATCTATGGTTTTGAAATAAGATTTTAAAAATTTAAGTTTACTTATTTTTTTAGAAAAATGGGTGAATCTTTTTTTTAGTAATAATTAAAATGGTGCATATTTATGTAATTCTCAAAACAAATGAAATATATAGTAAAGTAAAGAAAGTTCTAGATTCGGAATCAAAAGATCTGGGTTCAAATCCTGATAAAAATCCCTAACAAATTATATGACTTTAGGCAAGTCACTTAATCTCATTGATCTTCAGTTTTCTTTTTTTGAAAAAAAAAAAACAAAACAAAACATTTAGATGTGGTCCTTTCTAGCTCTAAAGTCTGATGTACACTATAAAGAAGAGACTGGGAATATTATTTTTACTTTATATATGTAGAAGTGAGGCTCAAGTGCTGCCACTGAAAATTCTATCCTTTCCCCACTCAATCAAACTATGTCTTGACTCAATTGTACTCTAAAAGGTCATTTGAAACATTGCTGCAAGGCTAAGAATTTATATTCTTCCCACTCAATATTAATTTACCTTACCATTCCCACCCTTTTTTTCATTAGTTTGCTAATTTAAAAAAATATCTTTAGATAGGTTGAAAAAATAACAAATAAAAGGTATCCGTCAATGTAGTCTTGTCAGAAGAAATTTATTTTGTATTTTGTCCAATGATGAAAACATGTGATATTGGAAGCTGTGGTTGAGAAAAGAGCAAATTGCTTATATTGTTTTAGGTCCTAATCCAAATTTCCCAAGATACCATCACCCAACCTCCCTCCACCTTTCATCCCCAACTCTCTACATCAAGAGTTTTAGTAAAATTTCAGGAATTCAAATGAAGTGGGTACAGAGTGGGGAGAAAGATGATGTGTGAGAATTGATAAAAAGGTATGACCAAAGGACTTTAAAGATATATTATTCTTTTTCAATTATATACACTGACAAGAATTAGGCAAAAAAAAAAAAAAGTGCTACTTTATAATGAAACTAAGAAAAGTAGTTACATATTATATAATAGGCCAATATAAATCACTTTAATTTATGTAAAATTATTTTTCTAAGGATCATTATAAGGTAGCACTTTTTTGCCTAATTCTAATTAGTGTGTATATAATGAGGTACTTGAATTTATTTTCTTAGTTTAAATAATCCATGCCATTTCTCTTTCAAAAATGGTGAAAACCATTAACTTGTTTTAATGAATCAAAATTTTTAAAAAGTCAGTCAAAAGAAAAAAAAGTAGAACCAGTAATCATTGATCTCAAAGTTAAACTTAAAAGATTTAATCAAGAGAAAAAATACATTATATGTCAACCATATTAATTTTGTTTTATATCTATGTCTACATATGTATAAATGCATATGTACATAAATGCATGAATGTGTGTATCTAAACATTTGTGTGTATGAATATATATAGAAATATAAGCATATATAATCATATACTCATATATTTGTAATCGTGCTTAACTGTATCCTACTTGGAGGAAGTAGGGGTAATAGAAATAATAATAATGGCAACAATATAGTCTGTATAGACCTATTTTGTGCCAGGCACTGTGCTATTTTGATCACAACCACACTTAATATCCCCATTTTGTAGTTGAGGAAGCTGAGGCAAACAGAGGTTAAATGAGTTTCCTAAAGTCACGCAGTATCTAAGACTATTTAAACTCAGGTCTTCCTGACTCCAGGTCTAGTACTCTATTCCTTGTGCCACAAAGATGCCTAAAGAGGAGGTTTCTTTTCATCTCTAAAAAGCAAAGAGGGCAGAAGGAAGACCCAAATGAATCACAAATTGGACAGCTTTAGAAATTATTTGTTTAATTTTTTATATACTTTAGAAGAAAATAAGAAATTTATAATTTTCTGTAATACTCTCCCTATCTTGTTCCTAAATGTATATGGAAATGATTCATTTTATTTGCTATTTGTAAAGTTCAAAGTAGAAAAATTAAAAAATAATGTAAATTGTAGAAATTGGGGAAGACTTCATGGCATATTGGTGAACTTGGTTTTTAAGGATGGGTAGGATTTGATAATAAGATAAGGGAGTTCATTCAAGAGGTTAGAAATATAGACAAAGGCACAAGGTGTGGAATTAATATTTCTTATGTACATAATATGAAAGAAAGGTGTCTAATTAGAAAAGGAGATATTTTCTAAAACAGTCAATATGTATTTGTATCAACATTTGTAGAATTTGTGGTTTTATAGCAACTTTTCATTCTGGTTGGAAGCAGAGTGAATGTTGATTTTGTTACTAGTCAGTTTAAATTCACTTTGCATTATTTATGTAGGTGATCTTGAAAACAGGGCAGCTTCTTCCCTGAGGGCTCCATAAAATGTGTACCATACAGCAAGTTATAGATGGATGCTGTGCTTGGGGTATGTGAAACCCTCATAGACCAATTGGTCCAACCAGTCAGCATTGTAATCTCTGGGCAGAGCTTTGTTTTAAACTGTTTGATCACATCTCATAATAAACCTAAAGGGTACCATGTCCCTTTGAAGGATTGATTTACACTTTAACAATATCATCTTGTCAACAATCCATGGGGGGTTAGAGTGCTGGAGATGTGTGTAGAAAATCAGACTTTAGCATCAGATGCTCCCCTCAAAAAAAAAAAAAGCCAGCCCTTCTGGATTTTTGCCCCCAATTATTTATAAAGGGTTCCTAGAGATAAATAATCCATTATCTTTAAGGAGGTGGAAATGTTTTATTTATATTTGTGGTGTATAAGATTTTGTTGAAGAAATTGGAGATTTGTTTAGAATAGAGAAGAAAAAAAATAGAATGAAGAGTGAGGAGGGAGAGGGATACACTTCATAACTGTCTTCAAGTGTTTGAAAGGCTGACATGTGGAGGAGAGATTAGATCTACTCTGCTTGGCCAAGGGGGATAAATAGGAACAGTGGATGGAAGCTTTTTTTGTTGTTTAGTCTTTTAGTCATGTCCGACTCTTCCTGACTCCATAGACTATATATAGCACAGCAGGTCCTTCTATCCTCCACTCTCTCAAAGTCTGTCTAAGCTCATGTTCTCATCCTCTGCTATCCCCTTTTCCTTTTGCCTTCAATCTTTCTCAGCATCAAGGTGTTTTCCAATGAGTCCTGACTTCTTATGTGCTCAAAGTATTTAAGTTTCACCGTCAGTATCTATCCTTCCAATGAGTAATCTGAATTAATTTAAGTATTGACCGATTTAATTTCCATGCTGTCCAAGGGACTCTCAAAATTCTTCTCCAGCACCACAACTTGAAAATATCAGTTCTGCAGCACTCAGCTTTTATTATAGTACAATTCTCATAGCTACAGTGTGTTACTGGAAAAACCATAACTCTGACTATCCTTTGTTGGCAAGATGATGTCTTTGCTTTTTAGCGTACTGTCTGGAACTGCCAAAGTTTTCCTTCCAAGGAGCAAGCATCTTTTAATTTCACGACTGTGGTCATCACTTACAGTGATCTTTAAGCCCAACAATATAAAATCTGACACTATTTCCATTTTTTTTTTCTCTTCTTGTAGGACGTGACAGAATCAATTGCCATGGTCTTGTGTTTTGTTTTGTTTTTTTAATGTTAAACTTCAAGACAGCTTTTACTTCTCCTTTTTCACCCTCATCGAGAAGCTTCTTAATTTTTTTCTTCATTTTCTGCCATCAGAATGATACTGTCTGCATACCTGAAATTATTTATATTTCTGCTGGTAACCTTAATATTAGTTTTTGATTCATCCAGCCTGGCATTTCACATGGTGTACTCTGCTCATAAATTAAATAAATAATTTGACAACATGCAATTTTGTCATGCTCTTTTTCCAATCTTAGACCAATCAGTTGTTCTATGTTTGGTTCTAATTGTTGCTTCTTGGCCTACATATAGGTTCCTCAAGAGACAAATAAGATGATCTGGCACTCTCATCTCTTTGAGGACTTGCCATATTTTGTCGTGATCCTCACAGGCAAAGGCTTTAGTGAAGTCAATGAAGCAGAAGTAGATGTTTTTCTAAAACTCTTGCTTTCTCCATAATCCAGTGAATACTGGCAATTTGGCATCTAGTTTTTCTGCCTGTGAAAATCAGCCAGCACTTTTGATAATTCTTGGTTCACATATTGCTGAAGCCTAGTTTGTAGAATCTTAAGCATAAAAAGGCTGCTGTGTGAAATGAGAACACTTGTTCAGTAATTTGAATATTCCTTTAATATTACTTTTCTCTAAGATTGGAACTTTTCAAATCCAGTGGCCACTGTTGAGTTTTTCAAATGTGCTGGCATATTCAATGTAGCACTTTAATAGCAACATCTTTTAGGATTTTAAGTCACTCAGCTGGAATTCTGTCACCTTTAGAAGCCTTATTTTAGCAATGCTTCTTAAGATCCACTTTACTTCATTCTCTGGGATGTCTGGTTCTAGATCAGTAACCACAACATTTTGAATATTATTGATGTTAAGATCTTTCTTGCTTGAGCAAATCACAACTTCTTAGTGCTCTAGGAAACCTCTTTAAAAGAATAAATTTTAGAGAAGGGGTTGGCTGTCCTGCAGAGGAGTTTCTTCATCTGCCTTAGAATTAGGAGAGAACACTACATCTACTAATTAGCATGCATATGATTATAAAGCACAGTAGGTTAAAAAAAATTGACTTAGGATTTTGAATCTAGCCTCTGATTCTTACAAACTATGTAACCAATCCCTATCTGTAAAATGGAGATAATGTTTGTACTCACAGGAGTACTATGACAAAAGTGCTTTGTAGACCAGAAAGCACTATAGAAATGTTTGTTATTTTTAATGGAAATAAGTCTAATTTAAGACTCAGTTTTTCTTTTCTTGAGTGATTTTCCCCTTTTATTTCTATACAAAAATGTATTTTAGAATATATGTCTTTTCATGATTTGTTTCTCTACTCTTCATCTAAATTTGTTTCTTCAATATGCCAAATAGAGCTCCCTATGCAAGCATTACCTAGTTTCCTTTATTTCTGGGTTTTATCTCCCAACTAAAAAGCTGTTACATTGTCACAGCTTGATTTCTCACTAATTCCCTCATTATTTTCCAAATCATTTTTTCATTTTCTACAATTCTTTTTATCATTTTTTGTTTCATTCCCAGATGATATCTATGATTACATTAATTGCTAAGAGCATTTCCCCTCCTTTTTAACATAGCATAGTTAATAATTCAACGTCTTTACACATTTCCAATGTGCCTCCTATACTTTCTCCAAGCAGCTCTCTCCAAAGTCAATCATTACTTGAGGCTGGAATTGAGAACCACCACTAATTTCATACTTGATTAAAAGCTTTTATAGAAAAGACTAGATAAAGTAACTCAGGCTAAAAGATTTTCAGTAGGGGATAGGGCATATATTGTTTCTGTAACAGACACTACATTAGAATAGGTATGATTCCTGGGGTAAAACAAAGATAAAGTAGTTAAAGAAAAAAAATTTCCCTTATTTTAATGTGAAAAATCTTACAAATGTGACATTATCTATTCATATTTCCATATTTTAATGATAATAATAATGATAGCTAAACATTTATATATTGCTTTAAGATAGGCAAAGTACTTTATCTATGTTATCTCATTTGAACCTCATAACACCCCTGGGAAGTAAGGGCTATTATTATCCCTATTTTGTAGAAGAAAGACCTGAGACAGAGTAGAACTTGTTTAGAATCACACATCAAGGAGGGATCTGAGGTAGAATTGAAATCAGGTCTTCCTGATTTCAAGTTCAAGACTTAAGTTAGCTAAGTAGCTTAATGGATAGAGTATGGGACTTGGAAATAGGAAGACCTGAGTTTAATTCTCCCTCAGGCATTTATAAGCTGTAAAACTCCAGGCAAGTCACTTAATGTCACTCAACCTGTTTTCTCATCTGTAAAGTGGGGATAATAACAGGACCTATTTCACAAGGTTGTTGTGAGGATTAAATAAGATAATACATATAAAGAGTTCTGCAAACTTTTTTCCCCCCTTCTTTCAGAATTAATTCTTATATACTTGTATACATTCATTCAAAAATATTTATGATCTTTGTTTTCTGACATGTATAAAGCAGAACAGTTCTCTGTAAAATCTAAAGACAGGCTGGACATTAAAGTCTTGTAGTGATATTTTCTTTGAATTTTCTGGCAGAGAATGAAGTCTTTTCAATTTCCCCATGAGTCCCAAACAGCTTTGATTTATGAAAAATGTATTCTCTATCTCAATGTCCCATCACTGCTCATCACTATGACCTTGTTCACCAAGTACAACATGGTACTGGCTCTAATCTTCTGAGGGATGCATACTGCATGGGCAATCAAGGTAAGGGATACCATCTCACACCAATCAGATTGGCTAATATGATAAAAAAAGGACAATGATGAATGGTGGAAGAGATATGGGGAAACTGAGACATTAATGCATTGTTGGTGGAGTTGTGAGTTGTTCTAACAATATTGAAGAGCAATTTAGAATTATTTTAAAAATCACAGCTAGTTCTATATCACAAAGATAAACACACAGGACTTATTTGTACAAACATTTATAGCAGTTCTTTTTGAGATGGCTAAGAATTGGAAATCGAAGTAATATCCATTAGTTGGGGAATAGCTCAACAAACTGGTATGTAGTTGTGATGGAATGTTATTGTGCTATAAGAAATGAAAGAAAATCCTGAAAAAGACTTACACAAACAGATGAAAAATAAAGTGAACAAAACCAGGAGAGTGCTGTATAAAGTAATAGCAACATTGTGCGATGAAGAATTGTAAGTGACTTAGCTATTTTCAGCAATACAATGATCCAAGAGAATCCCAAAGGACAAATGATGAAGCATTCTATCTCCAGAGAAAAAACTGATCTTGTTTGAATATAGACTGAAGCATGCTATTTTTCACTTTCACTCATTTTCTTTTATTCAATTCTTCTTGTACAAAATGATTAATATGGAAATGTTTTATATGATTGCACATGTATAACATATCTGTCTTAGGAGAAAGGGGAGAAAGTAATATAACTTAGAACTCAAAACATTTTTTAAAATGTTAAAAATTGTTTTAACATGTAATTAAGGAGGGGAAACTAGATGGTAAAGTCAGCAAGGGTTCTCAAACTGCTACCGGTGGACCAGATGCGGCCCACTGAGGACATTTATGTGGCCAGCCTATGGCAAAATCAGACCCAAAGTGAAGTTCGACCTAAACTTGCATTAGCAACGCACACTTCCGGCACTGGGCTGAGGTGGCGGAGACAGAGTGTGAGGCGTTCCAACAGTCTGAGGGACAGTGAACTGGCCCCCTATTTAAAAAGTTTGAGGCCCACTGACCATTGGCTTTGAAGTCAGGAGGACCTGAGTTCAAATAGTTCAAATCTAGCCTCAGACACTTAATACTTCCTCTTTGTGCGATCCTGGGCATTTAATCCCAATTGCCTGGCCAAACCCCTCCTCCAAAAAAACCCTAATACATAACTGGGGGAAAATAAAATATATTTTCAAAAACTTAGACTAACATCTTTGATGGGAAGCAAGACTCCATGGATTAAAAAAAAAAAAGCTCCAACACTACTTCTGGCAACAATTCCTTTATATTCAGAATAGTGTTCTCCATGTAATAATAATATAAAGCCATATGACAGCTTGTTTTTTTAAAAAATAAATCCCTAATGTCAGCTTAAAAAAAAAAACAAACCAACCAAAACATCCACAATACTTAATTCTTGCTGAAAATCTTTCCTCTGATATGAATAAATAAATCTCCTTTTGGCATCTGATGAGCGATCATCTCATTTTGTCCCAATATTGAAGTTAAACTACTAGGAGACTGACTCAAGTAAAATGTATTCCAGAACATCTCTCTTCATCAAACCTCTGGCTTTCCTTCTCACCACTTCCTAAAGATGACTCTTTCCTATTCCTTCTTTAACCTCTTTGGGAATTATGTTATGAAAACCTACCAAAAAACGAGCGCATTGCAATTTTTAAAGGAAAAAAATACCCTCCACAAATCTAAGATAATGGAATAGAATTAGAATGTTTAATTTGTACATTTATATTTTGTGGCATATGATTTTAAGGCAAGACTTTGTTAACATCTAACTTATTGCCCTTTAGAAAACCTAATTATTAAACACAGTGTTGTCAGATCCTGAATATTCATTAAGCTAAATCACACTTTCCTCTATAACATATTAGTCACTAGCTGAACTCTAGCCCTCTCTCTGAGTCTTTTTCACTCCTTAATCTTATATCTTATCCAGGCAAACAGAGTAGAGCCTCCATCCTCATGTAGCTTTTCTACATGTTCCCCCATGCCTAGAATGTACTTCCTTCACACCTCCACCTCCCAATATACCTCTGTTTCCTCAAGAAACATTTCAAGCAGCATTTTGTACATGAATCCTTTCCTGATCTCCCAAAATGTTAGTGCCTTTTTCTCCTTAATCACCTTGTATTTAGTTACCTTGAATTTATTCTCTATATAATTGAGATCAAATGAAATAATATTTGTGAAGTGTATAGCACAATACCTGGCACCTAAAAGGTGCCATATAAAGCTTATTTTTCCCTTTCCTCTTCCTTTCCCTCATTGAATAATGGAAGAAAGGGATCAATAAAAGTCTGGTCCTTAGAAAATGTATAACATGCTTTTCCTGTTCCAACTCACATGGAAGTTTGATGAGTGTTTTAAGGAATGCGTAACAGAAGGACCCTGTTTCCATTTCAGAGCTCTCACAGCTCTGACTGTTTCCTGTTGACTTACTATGTAGTGATGAAAATTCTTTTAGCTGGCTGCTGTGCTGAAATTGAGAGCACACAAAAGGTTCTGGTGGACAAACTCTTGATCTCTTTTCTGATAACTTTCAAATAAGGAGAGGGAAATGCTGTGGGTTGGGGGAGAGATCTGCAGAAGCAGTGGCTGCCTTATCTCTCCATCCAGCTGCAAGAGTACATGAATGCATGGTAACTGGTTCTTTCGTCTCATTGTGTTGATATTAGGTGAATAAATATGGATCAGACAAGATTTCCAATAGAAAGGCTGGAAAAGTTGTTAAAAGGTCCAGAAACAAGAGTCTATCATGAGTCCACTGGTAGCCACAACCATCAAGGCTAGTGAAGAGATGAAAGCTGCTGAGCAACCTACTTGAGCCAACCTGAGACTGGATTAACATGGTTGGTACCTGAGACACTGTCCATAGGTAAGGGAGTGACTCAGCCAGTGGCTGAAGTACCTTGAGACTCTTTGAAGAGAGAAAAAGACTCCCAGACTAGAAGGTCGTTACTCCATGGGAATGTTTCATAGCAATTTTTAAAAGTTTGAGTCTAATTCTCCTTAGAAAGGGAGTGGATTTGTAGAGGAAAGAATATACCTCCCAGTTTAGGAGCCCCAGATCTTTTGCTACTCTTAAATATGTATAAGTTGCCTTTTCTGATAAGATATAAATTCCTTGAAATCAGGGATTATTTTACTTTTTGTACTTGTATCTCCAGCACCCAACAGTACTTGACGTATATACTGTAATAGGTGCTTAATAAATGTTTGTTGATTGATTCCATTCTATGAGCTCTTTGCTGTCTATGAAGGCATTTGATTAGCCTTCTGTTTTCCCTCCCTTTTCTTCACATTTTATTTTGACCATGACGAAATCCTTTACATAATGCAGAAAAAATTATTTTCCTGGACAATATTTGGTTATTATAACTTGCTTCTAAATTTACATGATGGTAACACTTTGGTTTCTTCCCAAATTTAAAAAAAAAATATATATATATATATATATATATATATATATATATATATATATATATATATATATATATATATATATATATATATATATATATATATATATATATGAAAAATGAAATAACAAAGTCATCCAATGTGTCAAAATGAACATAGAAGCATTTGCTTTTAAAGACCAAATATCCATATCTGGCATGTTTTCAAATCTAGTTGAAAAATAGCTGCTTAGGGGAAGCGAGATGATGCAGTAGATCAGAAGGGCCAGAGTTCAAATACACTTAACATAACATTTCTTGGGGGCTAAGTGGCACAGTGGATAGATCACCAGCCCTGAAGTCAGGAGGACCTGAGTTCAAATTTGGTCTCAGACACTTAACACTTCCTAGATGTGTGACCCTGGGCAAGTCACTTAACCCCCCAGCCTCAGAAAAAAAAACAAAAAACATAACACTTCTTGCTGTGTAACTCTGGGGCGAGTCATTTAACCCCAATTGCCTCACACACAAAAAAGAAGAAAAAATACCAAAAAAAGTTGCTTATCACTCATGCCTTCTTTTCTTTTCTGCTCTGTTCTTATTAACTTAACTGGGTAGCTATATTAAACTCTATAAAGCATATGGTGATACCACGCTGCTAGTGAGATGTCTGTAGTCCTCTTTGCACAAAGGAGATGGAGACAATAGACAAATATTTAAATAGACTGCTCCATTTCTCTGGAGTCTTATCTTCTATTTGGAACCCAGCAAAAGGCAACCAACGGTTGAACACACCTGAAATATGAGACATCAATTTTCCCAGCTGCTTGTTTTCTTTCATTGATCCCATATATTGAATTCAGCAAATTTCTTGACAGAATTTGTTGCTATGGAAACCATGCATTCTGTGAACCTGCTCTAAAAACACCACCAGGACCCACCCATTGCTTTCACCCACAAATCCCCCGACATTTTTCACCCATGCTACTATAACCTCTTTCTGACTAGATTTCTAATCCTTTCCCTCTTTGCACTCCAAAACATTTTATACTCTGTAACTGATGCTATTTTCCAGTAGCTGATGTGGTCAGAGAGTTACTCTATTCTCGATGGTGGTTTTTCATTGCCTTCTCTCTGTCTCTGTCTCTTTCTCTGTCTCTCTGTGTCTCCCCCCCTCTATATGTGTGTGTGTGTGTGTGTGTGTGTGTGTGTGTGTGTGTGTGTGTGTGTGTGTGCGTACTAGAAGTACCAGAACACTATTGGGCATCATGAGCATGCAATGAATACTTCTTGATTAAATGGAGGCCATACACTCTCAATATTTTTCCACCAACAGCTAGCAATGTCAGTTGGCACTCCATAGCTTCTCTGGGAGTCCACTTTTAGGAATGAGAAAATGATAACTGTAGCAAGTAGAATGAAGGATGGTCATTTTAAAAAAATGAAAAGATAGGAGGACCTTTGTAGCTTTTACAGGTCAATTTTTCGTCTAGTTACCAAGGTTCTCAAAATTGGGTAAGTAGTGGTTTGTAGCTGGTTATGAAACTTTACACTCTTGAACTTTAATGTGCCCTTCCCATCCCCTCCACAGTAAAAGACATATATGTCAATACAATTTTTCAATTCTTGTTTTCTTATATTAGAAAGGAGTTTGAAACTTTAAAAAACATTATTTTAGGACAGCTAGGTGGTATAATGGATAGAGCACCAGCCCTGAAATCAGGAGGACCTGAGTTCAAATCTGCCCTCAGATACTTAACACTTCCTAATTGTGTGACTCTGGGCAAGTCATTTAACACCAATTGCCTCAGCAAAATAATAATAGTAATAGTAATAATAATAATAATAATAATAATAATAATAATAATAATGGGCTAGTGTCTCATTTTGGTGTGGCAGATACTATGGACTCTCATAGGCTGGGCCAGTGAAGCAAAGATTTGTCAGGTCATCATCAAACTGAGAAGGTTTTAATCATTAGCCCAGTTACAGACTGTCCGGTGATTGATTGACTTAGTAGAGCACAAAGAGATCTATTGCCAGAAGGTGAACCCCATGATGATAAATTTTTCAGCCAAGGTATATTATGAAAAATTGATTTATGAAAAAGGATTCACATTGATGAGATATGAATATCTCAAGGAAGTAAGTAAGATTTTCAATCTGAGCAAAGAATCCATGCAAAGAACAAATATTCCTTAAGTTGAAGAGTGGGTAGTTCAGGGGCATGAGGCACAGGCTAGGTTAAGGCACATAAGGCGCAGCTCCTAATCTGGGAAGCTGACTAGGGTGGGTCATTTAAGTCTCATTCCCATTACTTCTATATTCAGATGGGTCAGCTTTCCTTCTATGCCTAAAACTAATGGGAAGAAGAGGAAAGACCATCAAGTTCCATTAGCCAAAAAGACTAGTTTCTGATCCACTGAGGGATTTGTTGTTGCTGTTTAGTCATCTGAATATGTGTTGTATCTGAATATGTGACCCCATTCAGGGTTTTCATGGCAAAGATACTGGAGTTCTTTGTATTTCTTTCTCTAGCTCATTTTATAGATGAAGAAACTCAAGCAAAAAGGGTTAAGTAACTTGCTCAGGCCAGCTAATAAGTGTCTAAGGCCAGATCTGAACTTATGAAGTTAAGTCTTCTTGATTTCAGGCCTAACAGTATATACCTGCCCAACTACAATAATGAATCCATTTGGGAAAGAGTAATGATGGATAGATACAAATATATGTACACAGAAAGTATAGTGTCTGTCACATCTTTGTCTTAAATACACATCACAAGGCTCAAAGGGGACAGCATCCACTAGTGGTTTACATGCATTTTGTTAACAATTTACAAAGCTATTTATAAGCACAATTTTTGGTTTTGGAGACTAAAGAACAAGCTTAAGGCATATCAGGTGAGTGAGAATGAGAAGTGGAAACAATGATATCATTTGAGAATTGAACTTGCCAGTCCTACCACTTATTCCCTCCGGCCTCAGTTTCCTCATCTATAAAATGAGATGATCTGTAAGATCTTATGGTCTTATGATGCAATCCCAGACCTTTCTCAAATTGCCAGGAAAAGATGATCTCCATTAAACTCCCATTCTGAGGTAGAACAAGTATTCTATTGGTTCTATAAATATAAATGGAACCACACAAATCAAGTCTGAAACCCAGGAGCAGACATAGTTACATTTGGTCACTGAAGAAATTGGTAGTGATATTTACTTCTACATTTGAGTTGTTCTTCTCTCTTTCTATTCTATTTTTATTTTGTTGCTTACTAACTTTTAGCATTTGTAGCACTCAGGGTTAAAGAAATTATTAATCCTCAATCCAACTTCTTCATACACCCTCCAACAAATTAGAGTGTATGTTAGTATTGTGTGTATTTGAAAGCAAGATGTGAGAAACAGAAATAGGAAATGAACTTTATCAAGTGACAATTAGTGGTCAAGAGTTCCCTGCTGTAAAAATTCGTCCTACTTAAGGAAGGAAGAATAGTTTTTGAAATATTCTTGCTAGGATGTGGGGAGCACACACTATCTGGGAGAAAAATGGTACAGATACAGCACAGTTTTCTGGTCTGTAGGGAAAGAGGTAAAGACAGGGGGATAAAGAAGCAGCTTCTGTTGATCAACCTTCCTAGCTGGTGGCCCGTTCCCCCCTTTTTTTCCCCTCCCTCTCAGACTATTACTAGATTGCCACTGTTGCAGAGGTTGCTCATTATACAGTAAGCAAGAATCAGACTCTTGAAGAAAAACCATTTATACTCTAGCTTGCCATTATTTTCTTTTCCAGATCATTCATTTTTATTTAAGAACAAAATATAGAAGTGTTAATAAAGTTAAAAAAAAAAACTGCTCCTTTTTTTCCACTAGACCCTCACTTTTAGAAAAAGGAAAATCTCATTTCCAGCAAATACAATATAAGTATAACTGATATTCTCTGGAGAAGTTTTTTAATAGAAATTAGAGAATAGAATTAAATACAGTATAGAAGAAAAGAAGAATAAAGGTGAAGGGGAAGAAGAATAAGAAGAGCAAGAAATGGATGGGATAATCTTCCCCTCCAATCTCTATTTCTCACTTCACTGATGGAGGTTAAGTGGATTCAAAATGAAACAAAAATAGCAGAACAAAGAATGAAAGTATATGCATGAATGAAATAATAAATAATAAAAAGAAATAGACTCCACAAAGTCCAGCTCAAGACATCATAACAGACTTATTTACTAATTAAAAGGTTTTCCCCCTTCCCATCAAAATCTGTTTCCTTGCCATCTCTTATTCCCCCTCCCATTCAACATTTGAATTCTCCTTAAAACTGGCAACAGAAAAATGCAGAAATTACTAAGAAATCCTAAGTTCTTTAAGAGCAAGAAAAATGCCTTATAGAAAAGGTGTCAAAATATGCAGCCCATAGTAGTTGCCTGTGCAGACAAATCAGATTCAAATGTAATTGGGAAATAGCAAAATAAATAATAACACAACAGAACATACATAATATTAATATGTAGTTTTCTAAGCCAATATGAAGCTTGGAGGGATATTTATGTAGGGTTTAGTGTCCCCCCATTTCTCTTTGAGTTTGATACTACTACCTTATACTACTATGTGATTGTTGTTGACTATACCCTATGGCAAATAGTGGGCATGCAATAAATGTCTGTTGAATGTCTGCCACAGAGTAGACAATAAATATTTTATTAAATTGAATTGATATTCAATATTGATTGATATTAAACTTATCTCCAAACCTAAATCTGGTCTATTTAGCCCACTTTCCCTTACCCCAAAGTAATTGGTATTATTTCTGGGAAAGAGTGAAATGAATACTTACGACCAGTAGAGAAGCATTAGGAGAAAAGGACAGATGATGAGAGCCTGAAGGACTTGCCAATCCCTGCAGAGGGCTGCCAAGCCTGGCATAAGGAACTGTCCTGCCATAGCTATGAAGCTTGCCACCATCGTGATCATGAACCGATGTCCAGGAGGACAAAGTTCTATTCCTGAAATATATGAAAAGGAAAAAAAAAAAAAAAAAAAGAGGACATAAGCAAAAAACACTCTCGGTATTGACAGGAGATAGGCAATAAAAAGTGACGACCAAACATTTTAATTCATTATGTCAAGATGTTTGACTTCATTGGAGCTCCTGGTGAAGACATTCCCTTGTGGTAAAGAAATTCCCTTGACTAATGCAAATTAGCAATGGTTCTGCAACTTATTATCTTAGAGTAGGGAGTTCTTAACGTGTGTGTATGTGTGTGCGTGTGTGTGTGTGTGTGTATATGGACCTCTATGGGAATCTGGCAAAGTGTTATGAACTCCTTCTCAAAATACATAAATAAATAAAATAAGATTTAAAAAATTAAATTACAATGAAATAAAGTTATCAAAATAGTTTTTAAGTTGAAAAGGTTTTGGGTTAATAAATAACATCTCACACTGATAATAAGCGTGTGAGAGACAGGTAAGCTGAAAAGAGATCATAACTTAGAGAAGTTAACTGACATAGCTATTAAGAGACAGGCACAAATTGAATCTAAGTATATTGACGTCAGACTCAATATTCTTTGACCTTCCCCCAGCTCCAATAATTAACCATACTTATATATATTTTAATCAACTGATACCTCTAATAGACCTATAACAAAAAAATAAATAGACCCTATAAAGCCTAGCTCAAGATGTCATAATAGATTCATCTAGAAACTAAAGAGATCTAAGAGAAAGGAAAAGGTCCAATGTGTACAAAAATATTTGTAGCAGATTTTTTTGTCTTGATAAGGAACTGGAACCTAAAGAGGTACTTATCAATTGGAAAATAGTTAAACAAATTATGGTATGTGAATATTATAGAACATTATAATTCAATGAGAAATGTTAAAAAGGTCCATTTCAGAGAAATTGGGGAGATCCATGAACTGATGCAGAATGAAGTAAATTGAACTCAAACAATTTATATGATAATAATAATACTTACAAAGACACACAACTTTGAATGAAATTAGAACTTTGATCAATTAAGTGACCAACCATGATTCCAATAATCAAGTATCCTACCCACTTTCTCAAAGAGGTGATGAATTTAGGGTGTGGACTTGGATGTGTTTTTCTAGGTTTGTTTGGTATGGACAGTGTGGCCATTTGTTTTGTTTAAGTTTACATATTTGTTACTAGTATTTTGTTCGTCTTTTTTTTTTTTTTTCTTTTTCAATGAGGGAAAGGCAGAAGAAAGAGAAATAAATTTTTAATCTAAAAATTATTTAGTAATCAAGTGTTTGATAAAACCAAGGACTCCAGCTTCTGGGATAAGAACTCATTATTTGACAAAAATTGCTGGGAAAATAGTATGGCAGAAACTAACATTGACTACCATCTAACACTCTATACCAAGATAAGATCAAAATGATAAAACAGGGAGATACTATGAGCAAATTAGGAAAACAAAAAATAGTCGAAATCTCAAATCTATGGAGAAGGAAGGAATTTATGGCCAAAGAAGAACTACAGAACATTATAAAATGCAAAATGAATAATTTTGATTACATTAAATTAAAAAATTTTTGCACAAACAAAACCAATGCAGCCAAGATTAGAAAGGAAGTGGAAAGCTGAGAATTTTTTTTTTTTTTAACATTCAGTATTTCTGATAAAGGTTTCATTTCTAAAATATGTAGAGAAATGATTCAAATTCATAAGGTTATAAGCCATTCCCCAAACAATAAAGGATGAAAAAATATGAACAGACAATTTTCAGATGAAGAAATTAAAGTCATTTCTAGTTATATGAAAAAATGTTCTAAATCACTATTGATTAGAAAAGATTAAGACAACTCTGAGGAACTATTTCACACTTTTCAGATTGGCTAAGATGACAGAGAAAGATAATAGTAAATGTTGGAGGGGATGTGGGAAAACTGGGATACTAATGCACTGTTGGTGGACTTGTGAATTCATCTAACCATTCTGGAAAGCAATTTGGAACTATACCCAATGGGCTATAAAACTGTGCATATTCTTTGACCCAGCAGTGCCATTACTGGGTCTATATGCCAAAGAAATCATAAAGGATAGAAAAAGGACCAACATGTACAAAAATGTTTGTAGCAGCCCTTTTTGTAAGGAACTGGAAACTGAGTAGTTGGGAAATGGTTACCGTATATGAATGTAATGGAATATTGTTCTATAAGAAATGATCAGCAGGTAGATTTCAGAAAAGCCTGAAAAATTATATGAATTGGTGCTAAGTGAAACGAGAATAACCAGGGAAACATTATACACAGCAATAACAAGATTATGTAATGATCAAATGTGACTGACTTTGTTCTCAGCAATTCAGTGACCCAAAACAATTCTAAAATCTTTGGATTGAAAATGCCATCTGCATCCAGAGAGAGAACTATGGAGACTGAATATGGATGAAAGCATAGTATTTTCACCTTTTTTGTTGTTCTTATTTGTTTGCTTGGTTTTTTTTTTCTTTCTCATATTTTTTGCCTTTTGATTTGATTTTTCTTATGCAACAGGATGAATATGGAAATATATTTAGAAGAATTGTACATGTTTAACCTATACCAGATTGCTTGCTGTCTTGGGGAAGGAGAAGGGAAAGGGGAAGGGGAGAAGAGAGGGAGGAAAATTTGAAACACAAGGTTTTGCAAAGGTGAATGTTGAAAATTATCTTTACATGTATTTGGAAAAACAAAATAGTAATGATAAAGAAAATTATTATCTAAAAAAAAAAAAAGAAAGAAAGAAAGAAAACACCCTATCTTAAGGAGATGCCAGGACAACAGTCAGGCAATCATCTGGGATTGTTTTTGTAGTCAGAGAGACCTGAGTTCATATCAGCTCTTAACCAATTACTAGCCATGTAACCTTTAGCAACTCATTTAACTCTGCTTCAATTGCCTCACTTGTAAAATGGGGACAATAATTGCACTTGCTTCACAGAGTTATTATGAGGATTAAATGATATCATATTTGTGAAGTACTTAGTATAGTGTCCTGCATATAATAGGTGCTCAATAAATGCTTATTTTTCTCCTCCTCCTAAGTGCTGGAAATATAAAAAAGGATAAGAAGCTGTCGTTGCCATCAAGGAGTATATGTTCTAAAGGGGAAAACAGCCTACAAATAACTAGGTTATATACAAGGTATATATAACAGTTTATATACAAGATAAAATGTAATCAGCAATTACTTAAAAATACATGACTCCACCAGGGTACTGCTCAGACAGTGAGTATCTAATGTGGGATCTGAACTTGGGTTTATTAAGTCCACAGGCCAACCTCCTACCTGGCTAGACCACATTTCCTAAATAAAATAGCCCTCTATAATTAACCAGGCTTTTTACAATTATTTTCATTTGTTATTCTCTCCAACAATCCATAATAGAGTGTCTTTATTAGTGTACCCATTTTATAGGAAAAGTGACTTATGCAAAACAAACCACTAAGAAATGCTGATCCTCTTAGATCAGAATTTGCTTGTTCCATTTATTTTTGTTTCTTTTGGTTTTGATATGTTATTGAGTTTCTTTCCATGAAGTATTTTTTTCTGCCCTTAGCAGGGTCCTCAGTAATTCAAGCATTTCTTTGTCCAAAATATTTCCTAAAACCTAATTCTGTAATTTCATAAGCTGATGCTTTCTCAGTTACTTCTGGTTGATGATGCTACCCTAAAGATTCCCCTCAACTTAGGAACTCTTCCCAAACACATCCATTCTGCATCTCCTGTCTCCTGTTCTGCTGCTTTACATTTTTTCTCTCAGCAGTTTCTGCTCCCAAATTATGAATTAAACATTCACTCTGTGTAATCAAGTTCACCAAAACCGTATCTTTTAATAAATGAATCATTAAAAACAGAACAATAAAATAAATGTGAATCCAAACCAGCGATCTAATGGTGATGTTTATTCTATTGGGATTCTATTGGCAATATTATTCTCATTTTTCCTGATGCTTATGTAAAATTATTCTTCAAATTTAATGTATAAATCTAACAGCTAATGTGATCACAGCGGTTAAACAAGTAAAATATAACTATTGATCATAAAAGTTTAGCATCATCATCATAATGCATTTATACATTATTTTAAAGTTTGAAAATTACTTTTACCTATGTTTTTTCATTAAACCTCACTATAACTCTGGGAAGTAAGGATTATTGTTATCTCTATTTACAGAACAGGAAACTGAGATAGAGAGAGATTACTGCCCAGGTGCAAGACTATCCACTGGGCCACCTGGGTATCTCATTAAAAGCAAAGAGAATCTGACTTGGTAAATCTACTCCTGTTATTATTCAATCATTTTTCAGTCATATCTAACTCTTCCTGACTCATTTTGGGGTATTCTTGGCAAAGACACTAGAATGATTTGCTATTTTCTTTTCTAGCTTGTTTTACAAATGAGGAAACTGAGACAGAGTCAAGCCCAGGGTCACACAACTATTAAGTATTCTTTGGTCAGATTTGAACTCAGGGAGAAGAATCTTTCTGACTCCAGGTGTCTATGGGGCCCACCAAATCCAAGAATCAGAGGATCTCATGGTTGGTAGGGACTTTCCTGACATTAAATTCAATTCATACCTGTAATGGCTACCCCCCTCCCCCAACAAGTGTTCATTCAAGCATTGCTTATAGCTCTTTAGTGAAGGCATACCCTCCCCTGGAAGACCCTCCACCACCATGTTTGATAACTCTGACTATTAGGAAGTTTTGCCTGGCACCGAGCTAGAATTTACCTCTCTCCAATGGCATTCACTGTTCCTAAGTCGTCCTCTGGGACTAAGCAGAACATCTTGAATTCTTCACTCCTTGACAACTCTTCAAATAATTAAAGTCAGCCACATGAGTTTCCTAAGACTTCTCTAGGCTAAATAGACCAGTAACTTCAAGTTTTATTTATTTGCTTGCTGTCTTCCCTTACCATGTATCCCACAGCTGTCTTTATTCCTTTAAAAACTTGATGGAAATGATCTTAAAGCAAAAAAAAAAAAAAAAAGTAGGTGGATTCTATAATAGGAAAAATGTCTGTCTTTCCTCCCTGTAGCCCAATGGATGATGGGCTTTATTGGTGCTTCTTTGGTTACAAAAGTCTGCCTTTGCAGAAAGAGTAGGGTGATAAAGTGAAATGGAGAATGAGAAAATGAAGGAGAGACCTCAAAAACCTACTCTAACAGGTACTGGGCATTGTGCCAGGCAATACAAATGCCAACTCATCAGTAAACAATCAAAATATTCATTACTATAAGCCCCAAACAAACTGCTCATCACCATAACCTGGAGGAGAGAAACCTAACCTCTTTGACTATAGCTTATAAAAAGCCATTTACCATTTAATTAGGAAAACAGGATTAAACACCAAGTTCCCAGCCAACTAATATGGCCTATTACTTCCTCTAGATGAGGAATTTTTTTTTTCCTGAGAAAAGAGAAAGTCACCCTAGGCCTAGCATTTTTGCTCTTAAAAATAATAAAGAGACCTAGGTCTTTTAAAAAAAAAAAAGGCAAATAGCAGTTGGTTGCTCTAGTTTTCACTTATTAAGCACAAGCAGTAGATTTGCTGCTATGGAAACGAGAAATCTGCATTAACTCAATGTAAGTTCAGTGTTCCAGAGGCTCAGCTTATAGTAGAATCAGATATGAAAATTTAGCACTTGGACACCCAAGTAACCTTTCCTATGAAATCAGAAAGATAATGTCAAAATAATATAATAGCTCCATTTCACAACACACGCTATGTATTACTAATAGCTTCTGTCTTCCCTCCTCCCCTACTCATTTCTACTACCTTACTTTAGAGACACAAAGATGAAAAAATTGGAGCCACAGTTCCTTCCCCTCTTTTTTGGGACATATTACTTGGGATCCTCAACATTAAGGTAATATTGGTCACATAAAGGATCTCAGTGTATTTTCTGAAACAAGTGTCTAGATATGTTCCACCCTCATTTGTGTATGTTTAAGTTTAAAAGTATCTATCTGGCTATCCTGAAATCCACAAAATGTCTGCTTTATAACCTTAGCTGAGTAAATCCTGAATGAACAAATCAAGGGAAATTATAAAAATGAATCTAAAAATACAAGGTCCTCTGAATCCCCTGAAGTGGTTCCATGTTTCTGAATTTGCACTGTTATAATTATGTAAAATATACAATTTGTTCCAGAACAATGGAAATGCACAGTGCAATTGCATTAATGGGTACCTGAGTCACGAAGTCAGTTCAGTTCAACAAATATAAAATAGACATTGCCTTTGATAGCTTGAAGTTTCTGATGGGTTAATTAAAAAATTCAATGTATGGTCAATTAATATGTAGAATCATAGAGAGTGAGACCTGGAAAAGGCATTTGAGATCATCAAAATCAATCTCTTCCTTTAATAGGGGACTAAATAAATTAAGTGAATTTTTCAAGATTGTAGGCTGGTGGCTAAACTAGAACCATCGTGGATTCTTGATTCCTGGTCCAAAAGATTATTAACAATACACCATACTAACCCTTCCTTTGGATGTTGATAAAATAAGTAAGGGCAGCTAGGCATAGTAGAGACAGTGCTAGGTCTTTAATCAGGAAAATTCCTTACTTCCTGAGTTCAAATTTTCAGACTTTTGGCAAGTCATTTACCCCTATTTACCTCAGTTTCCTTATCAGTAAAATGAGCTGGATAAGGAACTGGCAAAACACCATAGTGTTTTTGCCAAGAAAACATTAAATAGGGTCACAAAGAATTGAATATGACTGGAAAAAGACTGAACAACAATAAAAAGTAGATTTTTGAGAAGAATGAGCAAGGAGGAATAAAAAAATAAATCTATGGCATTTGTAGGCATTAGGACTTATTAGGAGATGTTAGTTACTACATCTCACCCAAAAAAGTATATGGCATAAAAAGTGTTACCCCAGCCTGATAGATGTTTTATTGGAAAAGCCCATAGACAAGTGTAGTCAATTATAATTATTTCTCAGAGTCTGTCCTCCACTACAAGGCTCAGTAGGCAGGAGAATTTGTCTTAAAGAAAGAAGGGGGCCCCTAGGTGGCTCAGTGGACAGAGCACCAGCCCTTGAGTCAGGAGGACCTGAGTTCAAATCTAATCTCAGACACTTAACACTTCCTAGCTGTGTGACCCTGGGCAAGTCACTTAACCCCAACTGCCTCAGCAAAAAAAAAAAAAAATCTACTATGTTCCTAAATCTAGCTGTTCTATAGAGAGGGGTCATTACCAGAGCAAAGATTCTCTTGTACCCAATTTGATCCGAATAGTGGCTAGTGAATGGGTTTCTATCACAATTTTAAGTACTTTTTAGAGTAAATGTCCAGGATTGGAAGCTAACCTATCTGGACTGATTAATATTCTGTGGAGTTTGATTTCCCTGTTGCATGTGCACGCTTGCTAGTGCAGTGAATGACAAGTTGACACTAAGTTCATTATTATGTCCTCTGTCCAATCTCAGATTCACCATTTCAAGCACATGCTTTCATCTTCCAATCACTCTGGTGTCAAGTTTGACACTTTGATTGTTCAGGAAGAACCAATGAATTTCCCACACTGACTTTGATACATTGTAGTATTTAGCTTTTCTTATCCTTTGAAAAAGTCCAATTTTAACTTTTTTCCTTCTTTTTTTAATTTCAGTTACTTTAAGTTCTCATGTTATTCATTAAAAAAAATTAGACCTGAAAAAATACAAAAGAATACCAACAACAAAAAGAATTTTCATTTACTATAATGACATAAACTTTAATATCATATGATGGCTTAGAGATTATTTTTTAAAGCTAGATGCTCTTTAGAAATAAGTACAGAAATTATTGAAGGGCAGGAGAATTATACAGCATTTAATTAAAACTTAATATAGGGTGTTTAAGCTGCAAATGAGAATGGAGCAATGCCCAGACCAATCCGACTGCAGAAATAGAAGGAATGATATTCTCCCAGTTATATCCCAAATGGGGAACCAGGGAAGGATAGTGTGAAGCTTCAAGCTAGAATGTGAACTTGTGAGATTCTGTAGAGAGCTTTTTGCTAGCCTGAGGCAGGTTTATCATAAGATTTTAAAATTTCACAAATATCTTGTAAAAAAGAACTCTATATTTCCCTTATCATTATTATTTTATTATTAATTATTATTAATCATTGATTATAATAAGATTTTTAAATTTCACAAACATCTTGCCAAAAAAAAAACCAAAAACCTATATTTTCCTTTCTATTCTTTAAGTGATAAGGGTTACAGGTCTGAAATATAAAAAATTAAAAATTGGATGGATGCCTCCTTTATTTTTGTCTTTTTCTGTTCTCTCAATTAATGCTTGACCAACTAGAGATAATACCAAACTTATTAGAATGCAAATGAGACAAGCTTTATAAAAAGTGAGGTCTTCAAGTAACTATATTTTAAATTGGGTCAAATTTCTCCAGGCTTCATCTATATAGATTTATTTAACACTCTATAGGAAAGAGGAAAATAGCACTAGGGAAAGGGAAACCTAGCCTCACTTCTCTGCTTCCACACACTTTAGAAATTAAATTGAAGGAGCCAAGAGTTGTCCCATGGTAGAAAACAAACAAATCTAAGCTCTCTCCTAGAATTAGGATATTGCTAGTTCCATAAGAGAATCTGTGCAATCCAGAAATACCCTCTTGTCAGATATCAATTAAAGCTTGATCATTAACATGTGATTATATGCTTTGATGCCAGTTCAAAAAATAGGCTCTGCAGAGCCACCCTATCAAAGGAGCCTAGTTTTAAATATGCAGGGCTGTTTAAATACATGGTTTGAGGCTACTCTGAATTACTAGAGCCATAGAAGGAAGGAAATATGGTGGCTAGGGTAGGTCACTTCACTAGAGCAGAACTGCACGTGGAGCCAGCCTCATGCCACTTGCATAATGTTTCTAAATTCAGATAACTGGTGGAAAAGCATATCTGCTAATGGAGATCAGGAAAAAACAAAGCACAGTGATATGACACAAAGCAAACAACTCCTCTGGGTAATGGGGTTGAAGGTTTGGGCGAAGCAATTGGGAAACAAACAAAGTTTATTTTGTAAAGGGGGAGGGAATAAGCATTTATTTATGGATTAAGTAATTTGCTAAGTGATTTTTTTCTTTTTTCTTTTTTTCACAAATACTAACTCATTTGCTCCTCACAACAACCCCATGAAATAGTGCTATTATTATAACAATTTCACAGTTGAAAAATCTGAGGTTAAATGATTTGCCCAGGATCACACAGCTGTGCTTTAAACTGAGGACTTCCTGACTTCAGGCCCAGAATTCTATTCACTGAAGCACCAGCTGCCTTGGACAATGGGTAAGATTTAAAATTCATCCAGAATGATCTATTTGGAGCTTGAAGGGACCTTAGAAGTCACTGATTTTAATTTTCTAATTTTTAATGGTATTTTATTTTAACAAATACATGCAAAGATAGCTTTCAACATTCACTGATGCAAAACCCTGTGTTTCAAAATTTTCTTCCTTTTCTCCTTCCCCCCCAATTTAGCAAGTAATCCAATATAGGTTAAACATATGCAGTTCTTCTAACATATTTCCATTTTCATTATGCTGTGCAAAAAAATCAGATCAAAAGGGAAAAAACATGAGAAAGGAAAAAAAAAACAGCAAACAAACAAACAACAACAAAAGGTGGAAATACTATGCTTTGATCCACATTCAGTCTTCATGGTTCTCTCTGGATATGAAGGACACTTTCCATCACAAGTCTATTAGAATTGCTTTGAATTACCTCATTGTTGAAAAATCAAGTCCATTACAGTTGATCCTCACAAAATTTTGTTGTTGCTGCATATAATATTCTCTTAGTTCTACTCACTTCATTCAGCATCAGTTCATGTAAGTCTCTCCAAGCCTTTCTAAAATCTTCCAGTTCATCAATTCTTATAGAACAATAATAGTATTGTCTTACATTCATATACAAAACTTATTCAGCCATTCCCCAATTGATGGATATGCACTCAATTATCAGTTCCTTACTATTACAAAAAAAGAGCTGCTACAAACATTTCTGCACATGTTAATCCCCTTATTTTTACGGATGAGAAAACTGAAGCTCAGAAATTTTAAATGACTTGTCCAAGGTCATTTGCTATTAGAACTTACTTTCTTATAGACAAAAGAGTTAAAATATTGCAAAAGGATCCTTGACCATAGAAAGCACAGGCTATCCGAGCAGTTTTTAGGACTATCAGCAGCAGTAGCAATCAGTAAATTTACTGCTCAAAGATCTCCCTCTAATGAATGCATTTGTTAGAAAGACTAAGGGGAAAAAGATTCAGATTTCTTCTTTAGCTTTAGCTGACAGAGCTCTTCTCCAGTATTGAGATTTTGGTTCCATTCCTCATCTCCCATTTCTCCCTATCTGTTAATGACCTTGATAATATAGGTTTTGAAACTGTTTATTTAGTCTAATTGTTTCTGATGTATATGTGCATATGAAAATAAACAACAGAAATAAAATAACAAAATAAACAACAGAAAAAATATCCTTCAGTAAACCTAAAGCTTCTCTTCCTCTGCCATCCTCTAAACCTTAAAAATGCCATGAATTTCTCTCTGAAGGCCACCTTAGAGCTACAAGATGCTATGACTCCATAGATACTCTTTGAGAATTGCTGTGGCTGAAAAGCCCATTCTCTTCGCCAACCTGGCTGGCAAAGGACCTCTTTGACTAGTCCTCAGACAAGAGATTAACAATCTATCATGGAACCATTCCTTGAAGCCTTTCAAGCTTGGTAGAAGCTGCCAGCTTCTCCTCTCCTGGTAGAGTCTTCAAGAAGGCAGGTCACCTTCATTTCATAAAGAGGCAAAGAGAGGGGAGGCAAATTAACAAAATAAAAACAGTTCTCAAGTTTGGGGAGTGGGAAATGACACATTTTCTCCATCACCAGAGTCTTATCTACTCCCAAATAAGCCTACAAGGATTTTTAAAAATCCGATTAAGGTTTCCTGTTTAATAACTGGGATCATAAAAAAAAATTAACAACCATGGAAGTGATTCTCAGTGGATTTACTATATAATGCTGGAGAAAAATACAAAATGCTGGAATTTATATTACATGAAGTAATTTGAGAAAAACTTAAATGTTAGATACTTGTAAGGGACCTCATGGAGTTGAGGGGTGGGACTAAGAAGTCAAAGCAATTAATCATGTTTTTGCAGAAGTGGATCTGAAGTTATTGTTTTTTAGGCAATTTACAAGTGTTTCAGAATTTCACAAATGACTGCATTTTAGAAAAAGATAACAAAAATACTTCAATTCAGTAAGAAATCCCCTGCAAGGTCACTCTAAACATGCAGCAATCCCGGTGCAAGGACAATTAATGCTAAACTCTGGCTCCTGTTCTGAGAAATGTGTGATGAGAAAGGGAGCAGGTGAAGGAACACTTGTTCTAAGCAGCTCTCCCTTGTCCCACCCTAGACTAATTTCTTTTTGGTTTTCCTACTCTATCCACAAAGTAACTCAAAGTCAGAAGGAACAGTGATGCTAGAAATATGCATTTTTGGAGAGGAAAACTAGTCTGTTAATGCTAAATTGCTAAAGGACCATAGCCCATCTTTCAGATATTACTATGTATTTTGCTTAGGAGAATTTTTATTAGAAAAGACAACTCCAACTGAGTTTGGATCACAATATAACATTCTCACTCTTTTTGATGTTGTTCACTTGCATTTTTTTCTTACTCATTTTCTTTCCTTTTTGATCTGATTTTTCTTGTGCAACAAGAGAATTGTATAAATATGTTTACACATATTGGATTTAACATATATTTTAACATGTATAACATATACTGGATTGCTTGCTACTTAAGAAAGGGAATGGGGGGAAGGAGGGGAAAATCTGAAACTCAAGGCTATGCAAGGATCAATGTCAAATTATCCATGCATATATTTTGAAAATAAAAAGCTTTAAAAAAAAAAAAAAAAAAAAAAAAAGATAACTCTTGTAGTCAACTAAACAGAGCTGCCCTCATTTAAATTCATCTGGGTTTAATGCGAAGTAGGTGGGGGGGCAGTTTGATGGCATAGAGGAGACTCATCTTCCTGAGATCAAACTATGTGTGACCCTGGGCAAGACACTTAGTCCTATTTGCCTCAGTTTCCTCATTTGTAAAATGAGCAATGGCAAACCACTCCAATATCTTTGTCAAGAAAATCCCAAATGGGATCATGGAGAGTTGGACAGGATTGAAATGACTGAACCATAGCAACAACAAATTAACCAGAATCATCTAGGAGGAAGCTGGATAGAAGAAAAGTGGGTCTGACAGTTGCACTGTGCCACAAGAGCTTTGTCTAGTCAGCCTGACATGGTCCAAAATGTGATTTGCAAAGGTCACTGTTGAATAGTCAACTTTCCTAAACAAAGGCAAATTCTGTCACTGTTCTGTAGGCATGGTCCAGAACTATGAAACTACATGGAGAGGATAAGCAGCATACACATCATTTGCCTACACCCAGTTCTGTCACGATTACTGCATTCCCGTCCACCTACCCCTCAACTCCTGCTCCCTTCCAACCCCTTGGCAAATCGCTTCTGCTGGCTAGGTTTTTTAGACATGAGAAGAAATAAAGAAGGAAAACATTTGAGGCTTCTATCTAAAAAGGCAGAAAACATAGAACCTATTCTCTTTATCCTTAATGCAACAAAGGCCAAATAAACTTATTAACTGGTATGATTGGCAAGGCTACCTTCCTTATTGTTTAAACTGTGGCTTTTGCTCAATATATCCCAGGGAATAGTTGACTTTGTGCTAAATAAAACAAAATAGCCCTTTGACCACTTTGCACCAGAATTCTCAGAGAAAATTGTTCTTTCCAATAGATACTGAGCTTCAAGGAAACCATGTTGCCAGACAAACAGTGCAAAGGGTACAGAACGTTTCCCATTGAACTTTTGATTTGTCTCTTAGCAATGGCTCTCTTACCATTTACTTGATCCCTCTGATGATATGCAAGTAACTCTCTTCCAATGTCACTCAACAGGCTGTTTCTGGTACTGAAGAGAGGAAGTAAAGGACATCAAATTGCTAACTACAACAATGAGAGAACTAATTTCTGTTAGTTTTTTTTTTTTTTGTTTTTTTTTTTGGCCTGGTCAAAAACACAGGATGCCTGCAATAATCAAAAACATCCTTTAACACATATATTATGGAACCCCTTTTCTTGCAGAGAAGTGAGGTATGGAATAAATTAAAAATTCAGTCACTTGGAACTGTGGGGAGATAATTAAAACATACAGAGTAGTTGACTACACCAAATTACTATTGTGTTAGAGCAACACAACTTCTGGAACTTGAAGGAAGAATTTTAAAAACATTTAGGACTTAAGCACATCAACCAAAAGTCAATAAAAGTTGAATATAAAGTATTACTTGGAGGAAGCCTGCATGAATAGTAAGACATTTTTGAGCAATTGTTATAAATTAGGTCCCAACTCTACAGAAATATCTAGAAAAGAATGTTTAATTGCAGTGGTAATCAATAAACCAAAAATTAAGAACCTCCAGACTTCAAAGTCCTGTAGGGTTGACTAAGTCAGGCAAGCCCTGGGGATCACAGATATTTTATTCTGTCTGTCCTCTTAAGTGAGACTTTTCATTTCCTTTTTCATTTTCTTTATTTCCCTTTACTTTATATGGCTGGGATCCTGGAAAGAATAGGAATTCTGAGTTTGAATCCCAGATTTGATGCTAGCCAGCTATATGACTACCAGCAAGCTGTTTAATCTCCTTGAGCTCCTTTCTTTCTGAAAACATGGTAAACAGGATTACACCATTTACCTCACAGGATTGTTATGGGGAAAGAGTTTAATTGTGAGTTATCATACATAGGAGGTACTTAATACTTGCTGAATTGCTCACTCTAAATTCTTCAGCCAATCCAGATCTTGATGACTGGTTTCTATAATCCCTAAAGGTGTTTTCCCTTATTTCTCAAGCTTCCAGTCCTCCTTTCCTCCCCAGTGCCTAGAGTATTGCAAGGTAAATTATGTCTCAACAAACATGTTGATCCCCAACCCTAAGTGATAACTATCATTCCTCCTATTCACTTGCTTATACTAAAAACAACTAAATAAAGTTACATAACCAAGCTGATTGGGTCCACTACAAATTTATACTATTCAAGCTAAATTGGGTATCACTGCAATGAAGCAATCGTTTTTTTTTACTCTTTCCTAATTGATAGTCCATTCCACTCTCCAGAGAAGAATTTCCCAAACTTCCCTGCTGTTCTTACCAGACCCCCATAACTCTCTCACCAAAAAATATTAACTCACACCTCACTGAAAAAGCAAATGGTCTATTTACCCAGCTTCTTTCCCCTTTCTTCTTCATCTCAAAACTCCTTGTCATCAATCCCCTTTCTCTGATAATGAAGTGGTTCTTCTGTTCACCAAAGCCAATTCCTCTTCATGTGTCCTTGAGCCCAATTTTTTCCTATATTCTCTAGCAAACCTCTTCCTCAATCATTCCCTTCCCACCACTCTAATCTTCAGCCTTAACCTATATACTAGTTCTTTGTTGGTAGCCTACAAAACACCCAAGTCTTTCCCATCCTTTAAAAAAAAGCCTTTACTAGACTTGATCATCCCCACTTGCTCTCATTCTATATCTCCTTTCTCCCTTTTTAGCCAGATTCCTCTAAAAAAAAAAGGTCATTTACATTCATTGCTTCTACCTTTTTTTCTTCTCACTAACTTCTCAATCCATTTGCCATCTTGTCTTCTGACCTCATTACTCAATTTAAACTGTTCTAATGTAATTAATTATCTCTCTGTTGCTAAATCCAGTGGCTTTTCTCAGTTCTTATCCTATTTAACCTCTCTACAGCATTTGGCATTATTAATCACCATCTCTTCATGGATGCTGTCTACATTCTAGATATTCATTTCATTGTTTATTATAGCTCTTTTCTTTTTTATTAATATTAATAAAATATTAATTAATGTTATAATTATAAAAAATTATAACATTGTTTTGACAGTACATATGCATAGGTAATTTTTTTTTTTTTTTTTACAACATTATCCCTTGCACTCCCTTCTGTTCAGAATTTTTCCCCTCCTTCCCTCCACCCCCTCCCCTAGATGGCAGGCATTCCCATACATATTAAATATCTTATAGTATATGCTTGGTACAATATATATGTGCAGAACCTAATTTTGTTGTTGTTTTTTATACATTACCAACACAATCCAAGAGCAAGAGATACAAAGAGAAATTCCATTCAAAATAACAGTCGATAGTATAAAATATTTGGGAATATATCTACCAAAGGAAAGTCAGGAATTATATGAGCAAAACTACGAAACACTTGCCACAAAACTAAAATAAGATTTAAATAATTGGAAAGACATTCAGTGCTCTTGAATAGGCCGAGCGAATATAATCAAGATGACAATACTCCCTAAACTAATCTATTTATTCAGTGCTATACCAATCAGACTCCCAAGAAACTATTTTAATGACATAGAAAAAATAACAACAGAATTCATATGGAACAACAAAAGGTCGAGAATTTCAAGGGAATTAATGAAAAAAAATTAAATGAAGGTGGCCTAGCTGTACCTGATCTAGAACTATATTTTAAAGCAACAGTCACCAAAACCATTTGGTATTGGCTAAGAAATAGACTAGTTGATCAGTGGCATAAGTTAGGTTCACAGGGCAAGATAGTGAATACAAATAGCAATCTAGTGTTTGACAAACCCAAACATCCCAACTTTTGGGATAACAATTCATTATTTGACAAAAACTGCTGGGAAACCTGGAAATTAGTGTGACAGAAACTAGGCATGGACCCACATTTAACACCACATACTAAGATTAGATCAAAATGGGTCCAAGATTTAGGCATAAAGAACGAAATCATAAATAAATTAGAGGAACATGGGATAGTTTATCTCTCAGACTCGTGGAGGTGGAAGGAATTTGTGTCCAAGGGAGAACTAGAGACCATTATTGATCACAAAATAGAAAATTTTGATTACATCAAATTAAAAAGTTTTTCCACAAACAAAACTAATGCAAACAAGATTAGAAGGGAAGTAACAAATTGGGAAAACATTTTTTACAGTTAAAGGTTCTGATAAAGGCCTCATCTCCAAAATATACAGAGGATTTACTTTAATTTATAAGAAACCAAACCATTCTCCAATTGAAAAATGGTCAAAGGATATGGACAGACAATTTTCAGATGATGAAATTAAAACTATTTCTACTCATATGAAAGAGTGTTCCAAATCACTACTGATCAGAGAAATGCAAATTAAGACAACTCTGAGATACCACTACACACCTGTCAGGTTGGCTAAGATGACAGGAACAAAGAATGATGAATGTTGGAGGAGCTGTGGGAAAACTGGGACACTGACGCATTTTTGGTGGAGTTGTGAAAGAATCCAACCATTCTGGAGAGCAATCTGGAATTATCCCCAAAAAGTTATCAAAATGTGCATACCCTTTGACCCAGCCAAAATACTCCTGGGCTTATATCCCAAGGAAATACTAAAGAAGGGAAAGGGACCTGTATGTGCCAAAATGTTTGTGGCAGCCCTTTTTGTAGTGGCTAGAAACTGGAAAATGAATGGATGTCCATCAATTGGAGAATGGTTGGGTAAATTGTGGTATATGAAGGTTATGGAATATTATTGTTCTGTAAGAAATGACCAGCAGGAGGAATGCAGAGAGGCTTGGGGAGACTTATATCAACTGATGCTGAGTGAAATGAGCAGAACCAGAAGATCACTATACACTTCAACAATGATACTGTATGAGGATGTATTCTGATGAAAGTGGATATCTTCAACATAGAGAAGAGCTAATTCAATTCCAATTGATCAAAGATGGACACAATCAGCTACACCCAGAAAAGGAACCCTGGGAAATGAGTGTAAACTGTGAGCATTTTTTGTTTTCTTCTCAGATTATTTTTACCTTCCGAATACAATTCTTCCTATAGCTCTTTTCTTACCTGTCAGATAGATTTTGATCATGTCCTTTGCAGAACATTGTCTAAATCCTGCTACCTATACAAACTTTATTTTAATTCCTCTCCTCTTCTTTCTATTCAATATCTTAATGATCTCATCAGCTTCAGTGTTTTAAACTTTCATTTTTGTGCAGATCTCTCTCAATTCTACATATCTAGCTCTCATCTCTCTCCAGTCCCACATAACAGTAATTACTTACTGAAATTCAAAACTGAATGTCTCACAGATATCTCAAATATGTCCAAGACAAAAATTCTATCCCTCTCCCTTGATTCCTGTCAAGAATCATTATCTTTCCAATCTCTCAGGATCACAACCTGGGTAATCCTAAAATGCCTTGATCTTCCTCACTCCACATATCAGTTGCCAAATCTTGACATTTCAACTTCTATGACTTCTCCCAATCTTTCTTTTTCTTTCTTTCCTTTGCTTCCCTGTAAGTTTTCTTTTGTTCTCTCAGAGAACATTTGGAAAGTTGGACAAATCTGACCACAATGGGTAGTATTTATTATATGAGCTTTCTTGAAATGGAAATTTATTGTCTCATATTGTGAATCTTCTCATGTTCTACTGTACACATGGCAATTTTTTTCTTTTTTATTTAGTATCTAAGTTTTAAATAAAAAAAATTTTAAAGAAGACTCTTAAAGATTCCCATTGACTGAATTGACTTTTTATAGGGTTCAACAACAGAATTATTATATATGCCTATAGGATTACCTCTGTGCATCTCAGTTTTCTCATTTATAAAACAAGAGAATTCCTTTCCCAGCACTCAAAACAAGGAAAGGAGACTTCAGAATTTATCTATATTTCCCCATGTCAAATTCTACCATTTAAAAACAATAACTGATGTTAGTAATAATGAGTGTATACACATTTTATGAATTTCAGTTAATGTCATATTACCTTTCCAGTATTATCATTTTATAGTGCAGAGGGAACCAAGGAAAGACAGAATTTTCAAGTAAGAATAAGCTTTATTTTTCTTTTTAAAGATAAATGTCTGTCAGGTCTTAAGGAATTTTCAAGATAATTGAAGAAGTAGAACAAGAAGCCTGCTATACCTGATAAATGGGGGGGGGGGGGGGGAGAGAATGAAATTCCCTAACCAGCTTTTCCAGTTTATTGTTACTAAAGAGTCAAGTTCCACACCTCCAATTCCTCCAGAGGCATTAGTTCTACAACAAAAACAGACTTAGTGACTGATCATCTTTGCATAATTATTTGATTCACCTCAACATCTGGGAAATATCCCAGGATTAAAAAAAAAATTTTTTTTTTAACAAAGTATCCAGGGAGTGTAGAATAGAGTCTTGAAGTAATTCTAACCTCATTGCAGGGTCTTGAATTTAGCTTCCTTATCTGTAAATGAAAATGAAGACTCTTTTTTGCTCATTTCCATTCCTCAGTTTTGCTAGAGCTAAAAGTGCAAAGTGAGTAATTATCACCACTATGAGCAGTCCACAAGGGTATTTATTTTATCTAACAGTATAATAGAAAGAGAGCTGAATTTACAGTTAGAAGACTTGAGTTTGGATTCCACTACTGCTACTTCTGTCTATACAACCTTAATGTGATTCATTAATCTGGGGGGGGGGGGTGCTAAATTCTCTTATCTATAAAATGATGGGAGGGAGTTGAACTAGATGTTTTCCAAGATCCTTTTTTATTTGAGATACTTTGATCCTAGGGATTAATATCCCTAATTAGAGAATAAGTGTTATCAAGTGCATTAGTTTTATAAGTGAATATAGTAGCTCAGTAATTATAAATAATATTGTTTTAAAAGCAGCTTAAGTTTTGAGTGACTGGGTCATTTTGACTATTAAAAACATACAAAAATATTATTAAATTAATTTTAGTTATTTTATTAAAAAGAATTAAATATATAACATAACATTACTAAATTAATTTAATAATTATATTAAATATTAAAAATAAAGAATATATAAAGGAAGATTCTCTCTGTACTTGGAGAAAGAACTGATAAACAGAATTATGTATAGAATTTTACACATATATGTATATACATATTATCCTCTACATATATACATACATATAAATACGTGTGTTTACATACACCTATTTGTGTATAATTGTAGTCACCTTTAGGGTGGGAGGATTGAGCAATCTATAGAGTAATGTTTCCATTTATATGAAATATATATGAACAAATATGGACAAAGATCTAGAGAAAAATTCCTTCAGCTGACCTAGGTATAGTTGTACAAAGCAAAATATTGAGTCACTGAACTGATCAAACCAAATAAAACAAGAAGTGGGTGAATGATAATTGAAAATACAATTTTAAAAAACAAAGAAACAATAAATAACAGTTTTCTTTAGAGACTGTATAGTATTATGAAAAGTGTTAGGAGTCAGTAAAGACCTGCATTGAAAGTTGCCTTTGACTCTTACTGGCTTATTGACTTAGGGCAAGTCACTTCATTCACCTCTTTAAGTCTGTTATGTCTATAGTATTTACTTCTTGGAATTATAAAGAAGACTTGTATAATAATACAACTAAAGATATGGAATATTATTGCTCTGTAAGAAATGACCAGCAGGATGAATACAGAGAGGCCTGGAGAGACTTACATCAACTGATGCTGAGTGAAATGAGCAGAACCAGAAGATCACTATACACTTCAACAACAATACTGTATGAGGATGTATTCTGATGGAAGTGGAAATCTTCAACATAAAGAAGATCCAACTCACTTCCAGTTGATCAATGATGGACAGAGGTAGCTACACCCAGAGAAGAAACACTGGGAAGTGAATGTAAATTGTTAGCACTAATATCTGTCTGCCCAGGTTACATGTACCTTCGGAATCTAATGCTTATTGTGCAACAAGAAAATGATATTCATACACATGTATTGTATCTAGACTATATTGTAACACATGTAAAATGTATGGGATTGCCTGTCATCGGGGGGAGGGAATAGAGGGGGGGGATAATTTGGAAAAAATGAATACAAGGGATAATATTATAAAAAATATATATGTAATAAAAATTATTAATATTAAAAAAATAAGAAAAAATAATAATACAACTAAAGAGCTTTGCAAGCTTTCAAGTACTATATAAATATTAAGATGAATAAGTTAAATTTAAAAAGCATTTATTAAGGCTTCCTATATGCCAAGATGTTTTTATGCTTTAAAACAAAGGATAGTCCTGATCTTCAATAAATTTCTATTCTAATAAAAGGAGATGACATCCATAAGAATAAGTCAATAGACTGATAGGCCCCTTCACAGGGCAATGATAGAATGATGCTCATGGTTTCAGAACGGAATGGGTGGAGATGGCTAACAAGAATGAGGTTATTAGTTTTATATGTGCATTTCATTATCTCCCCAGTTTAATACTTCAATTCACCTGTTACTCCTCATATTTTCTTCTTTTTTCCATCCATTCTCAGACAAGGAGGTGGCTTTTTTTCCTGGTTGTCTCCCATGCCTCCTAGAATTCTCTCCTCCCCTAATTTTCTCTCAGTTCCTTTTACTTATTTGCCTGTTGTCTCTTCCTTTAGAAGTAAGCTCTTTAAGGGAAATGTCCATGTTTTTACCATTCTTTGCATCTCCAGTGCTTTGCACATATAATAGGTGCTTAATAAATTTTTTTTTACTAACTTGCCAGTGTCAACCCTTCATTCCCTCATATCTTCCATACATTTTCAATTCCTAATTTTCCTTTTACCCTCTCTTCTTCCTTCTTTAAAAAAAAAAAAAAAAAAGGCTGCCTACTTCCATTACCTCCACTTTCTCATATCTTACTCTTCATAACACTTCACAATTGCACTTCCACCACACCATCTGAGTAGAAACTGTCTCCGAGGTCACAACGATGTCTTTATTTCTAATTGTCTTTTCTCTTATCCTTCTGGACCTCTCAGTAGAACTTGAAACTGTTGATTAATCCCTCCCTTCTAGATAATCTCTTCCCAGAGCTCTTATATCCTAGTTTTCTTATTTCCACTCTGAAGGTTCATCCTCCATATCTTTCTCCCAATGGATGGGTATGGCCTAGGGTTCTGACTTGGACCCTCTTCTCTCTTCTCCTCTTTACTCCTATAATTCCCTCAGTCTCCTTCCCACTCCTGTTTCTAGGATATTATCTTTCACATTCAGATGACTCTCAATCTATATATCTAGTGCTTTATAAACCTCCTGAGTAGCAGTCTTCCTTCTCCAACTGCCTACTGAGACCCCATCCCTATTTGAATGTAGCATAGACATTTCAAACTTAATATGTTAAAAATGGAACTCATTATCTTTTTGCCTAACCCATTCCCTCCTTGTTAAATTCTTTCTTTTAACTGAGGGCAGCATTATCCTTTAAAATAATTTTTAAAAATTGTAAACTTAAAGATCAGTGAACATTAATATTTTATTATACAAAGGACAACAAAAAAGCATTGGAAAAGAAACTTTCCTGATGCTCTTTTCCATCTCCTTTCTACTTTTTCACATTTATTATTGTAATTTTATTTATTTTCTTCATTTTGGGGGCATCTTCCTCTTCCCTCATAATGACAGATGAATGTAGTCCAAGCAAGACAAATTTATCTGCAAATATGTCTCATTCTTCAACTCTGGCCTGTTACCACTATGCCCAGAAGTGGGAAGCATGTTTCAACATTAGTCTTACAGAGTTATGATTAGTCATGGTATTGATCTGAGTGCTTAAGTCCTTCAAAACTATTTTTCTTTATAGTGATAGAGTGATCATAGTTTTGTACTCTTTCATTAATTCATACAAGTCATTCCTAAATCTGATTTTCTTATGGTACAACAACAACTAATAAAATTAACTAACATTTATACAGGGTATCTTCCCATAGCCCATCCCCAAAAAACAAACAAACAAAAAACCTCTTTTAAACTGCATTAAGATTTTTGGGACACCCTATATAGTGCTTTCAAGTGTGCAAAGTAATTTATATTTTTTATTTCATTTGATCCCCACAACAACTCTGTGAAGCAGATGCTATTATTCTCATGTTGCACAGGAAGACCCCTATTCAAGTGACTTAACCTTTCAGTTTCCTGAGTTTCTTCATCATAAAATGAAGATAATAATAGAACTATCCATCATGTTTTTGTGAAGATCAAACAAGATAATAAAAATAAATCAATTTTAAGTTACTATATAAGTCAGCTATTATAATTAGGTTTGAATTCAGGACTTCTTAATTCTAAATCTAGCAGCCTAGATAGATTAATTCTAAATCTAGTCAATAATAATAAGAATACATAATTAGTTCAGTTACTTCCCCAGTTGATGGATCTAGTTCTTTGCCATAACAAAGGGGCTTCTATAAATCTTTTCTGTATATGTGTATTCTTTCTGTTTTTGACTTCTTTGGGATAGGTGTCTCATGGTGGCATCCCTAGGTCAAAACAATTTAGTGACTTTCGGAGTATAGCTCCAAATTCTTTTCTCAAATGTTTCAATCATTCACAACTGAAGCAGCAGCAAATAAAGAGGTATTATCAGTCTTCCAAGCATCCAGGTAGATAGGGTAGGGATCAATCCTCAGCTCTTCACTATCCTTCATCCCTTTCTCTCATCCAACCAGGTACTCAATCTTGTCACTTTCCCCCAATTGATTTCTCTAGCATCCATTCCTTTTTACTCAATCTGAAACCACCTTAATGCAGATCCTTTCCCTTCTCCCTTGAATTCCTGCAATAGCTTAATTGGTCTTCTCCTGTGCAATTTTTTTTTGTCTGCACAGCCGAATATCTTTGTATATATTTACTTGCATGTTATCCTCCTGAATTCCCATGAGATTTTAAGCCCCTTAAGACTGGGACTTTATTTTTTTGGACTTTTTTTATATCTTCAGTACTTAGCATAGTGCCTGGCACATAGTTGGTGCTTAATAAATGTTTACTTAATAATTGAAAGTAAGACCCTATCCCTTCATAATTATGGAGAAATACAATCAAGCTGAATGAACCTTTCTAGGAAATTAAGAATTTGGGCAGTTCACACACACTTGCACATTATCTCTTACTGAATAATAATATCAGTGATAAACAATAGAGACCTTCATTCATAGAAGCAAAGTGATTCCAGTTGCCTTGGCAAAGCAAGTAGTATGCAAAGCAGCTGGAGACAAAAACCCATGGATACACGGAAATCCTGGAGATTGTTACATAAGAAATACCCATAGGTGAACCATCCTGTACTATACAAATCTCAGATCCAAACTACAGAAAAGCAGGATCAGTTACTCTACAGGAGACTTAGAAATGCTGAGAGGCTAGATTATAGGCAGAAAGCAAGGAGTTCTCCCTGTGGGTTCTTCTGATGGAAATGCTATCTCCTTGTAATAGTGCTTTGAGAAGAAGTGTAGGTTGGGAAGGAAACTAAACCAGCAAGCATCCTCTTTTGGATTTCTACAATTCAGTTGTTCCTGAATGCTTAAAATCTCCTTGTAATTAAATCTACTCAGAATAAAACTCCCCTTGTAATTCTGAGTGCCACTGCAACTGTTTTCATTTCCAAGTTTATCATCGACAGGAAGTGTGGCAGAGTGCAGTGAACATTGTAATAATAATGATGATAATAATAGAGTTTATATTGCATTTAAGATTTGTAAATAGCTTTACATATGCTGTCTTATTTGATTTTCACAACAAACCTCTGAGATATGGGCTATGATTTTTACAGAGGAGGAATCTGAAATGATATTATTGCAAGTTAAATATTGGAGGCAAGATTTGAACTCAGGTCTTCCTGACTATGACCAACACTCTACCTAATGTAACATCTATTTGGGCTTCATTTTTTTTTTTAAATATTTTGAGTTTCAAATTTTTCTCCCTTCCTTCCTTAACTTCCCCCTTCCCAAGATAGCAAGCAATCTGGTATTGATTATACATTTACAATCATGTTAACCATGTTTCCCTATTAATCATGTTGTGAAAGAAGAATTATAACAAAAAGGAAAAACAATAAGAAAGAAAAAAACCCCAAAAAACTAATTTTAAAATAATGAAAATAATATACTTTGACCTGCATTCAGACTCCATAGTTCTTTCTCTGGATATATCTACCATTTCTTCATGACTCCTCGGCTAAGAAGTCATGTAAAGTTGTTGGACATCACAACCTCAGCTATGATGTGGGAGTAATTAGTTATTTAAGTCATTTCAGCTCTCTATATTCTAGAGAATAGTTTTTTCATCTGTAAAATGATAGGCAATAATACTTGCCCTGCCAATAATAATTGTCATCTTTTACTGACTGATGTAAAGAGATCGTTTTGTAAATTATAATTATAATTTACTTATAATTTTTATCATGTTTAATTTTAACATTTGGTTGATTTTAGCTTTACAATGTCTCTTGCACTACCATTTAGGGACTAGGCCCTGTTGTCTGGATATTTGAAAGAGTTTCATAAATGTTTACTGAATAACTGAAAGTTATTTTGGAGAAATACAATCAAGCTGACTGAACTTTTTTAGGGAATTAAGAATATGGTCAGTTCACACACACTTGGACATTATTTCTTACTGAATAATAATATTTGTGATAAACAATAGAGACCTTCATTTCTAGAAGCAAAGTGATTCCAGTTGCCTTGGCAAAGCTAGTATTATGCAAAGCAATTTTTAGATAGACAGGAGGACCTGAATTAAAATCTAACATCAGATATTTACTGTGTGGTACTGGGAAAGTTACTTAACTATCTCAGTTTCCTCACCTGTAAAATGAATTGGAGAAGGAAATGGCAAATCACTCCAGTATCTTTGCCAAGAAAAGTCTAAATGGGATCATGAAGAGTGGGACATGATTGAAACTACTAAACAACATAATAACTTTGTTTCTCATGTCTTCTCACTACAATCCATAATGATTGCCACATGTAGGTTAGACTTCATACTTCATGATATCATTCCTTTAATCAAGAACTTTTAATTGTTCCCTCTTGCTTACCAATTTATATTTAATTGGTATCCCGACATTCAAGGCTCTTGATTATCAAGGTCCATCCTAGACTACTTATCTATGTATATTTTACACTTCAGCTGAATTAAATTACTCACAAATCTATCCAATGCCTTCTTGCTATATGCTTTTTATAAAAGTAATTGAGTTCTGTTACTTTATTTTTTTGGAAAGTGTGCTTCCCTTCAACTAATCTCTGCTTATTGAAATTTCATTTCCAAAGCTCATTTTTAAGTATTCCCTTTTCCATCCTTTCCTACTCCTTCTAGCTATTAACGTACACATTTTATCAACCCTGTTGTGGTGGTTATTTTTGTTCAATTGTGTCTGACTCAGACCTTTGTCTATGGTGTTTCCTTGGAAAAGATACTAGAGTGGTTTGTCATTTCCTTCTTCAGTGTGCCCCCATTTTTACAAATGAATAACTGAGGCAAAGAGCTGTAAAGTGACTTGCTCAGGATCACATAGCTGTTAAGTGTCCCAGAGTGCATTTGAACTCAAACCTTTCTGACTCCAAATCTGGTGCCCTATCTACCTAAATTGCCTCTACTAGACTACAGTTATTCCTTCTGTTAACAGGGTGATTAGGGTGAGATATCCCTGTGATTTGGAAAATCCCTGTAAAATTGTTTGGCCCGTCATTTAAACTAGAGAAGTCTGAATTTTTTTTTTCTTTTTCTTTCATGGGGGAATACTTTATTGTAAAATTTGAGTTGATAGTATACAAATCTACATATAACATTTCTGAATTTCTAAACTTTTCTTGTATTATCTGTTAGCTTTTGCATATCATCTGTGGCTTCTGCAAAACTCCCCACAAATTCCCATTTAATTTTTCATACCAATCTTACATATGTCAAAACCACAATGGGAAAAGAAGTGACATAGAAGAGAAAACTATATAATTTCCTTGAGGCTAAGCATAATGCTTTCTAATTGTCTAGACACTTTGCAAAGGCACTAAAAATGCTGAATGCTTAATAATAATAATAACAATAGCTAACACTTACCACTTTAATATTTGTAAATCACTTTTTACTCCCTTTTATACTCCCTTTTTATCCTTGCAACAATCCTGGAAGGTAGGTGCTATTATTATCCTCATTTTTATAGACCAAGAAACTGAGTCAGACAGTAATTAAATGACTTGCTCAGAGTCCACAGTTATTAAGTGTTTGATTCAGAACTTGAATTCAGGTCTCCTCAGATCTCAGCTTCCCAAATAAGTGCTTAATAAATGCTTATTGAATCAATGGAAGGTGGATTAACTAGATGACATTTCTTAGACTTTATGGGTCAGAGATCCTTTTGTTTGTTTAGTAAAGCCTATATACCAGAATAATATATTTAAATGTATAAAGTAAAACACATAGGATTATAACGAAAATGATTACACTGAAATACAGTAACCAAAAATAAAAAAAATTCAGTGAAGCCAGATAAGCATCTTTGGTTCTAGAATCATTGATTTTGAAATGCTCATAGTGATTGCTTTTTGAATAAATAAGTGAAGGAATTCTAGTGTAATATTCTAGTTTATTCAAAATATGATGTTATTTTTTGGATTCAATCTTACATTCTGACATGCCAACTTATGCCTTTATGTGCATGGAATGGTCCAAAAGTATTAAGCAATGTTACCAAAGAGTTTTGAGACCTTTGGAATTGAGATAATTTATAGTGTTAATCCAATCCAAAAATTGTGGATCCAAAAAATGCCTGCCTTCTATCATAAGGGAAAAGAAACATGGGCAAAGAATCATTGTGTTGGTTTAAAAAACAAAAACAAAAACACAAAGCAAAACAAACAAAATACCCTACCCTAATGTTTATCAAACACATTCCCACAAGGTTACTACAAAGGCCTTTAAGGCAAACCCAGCACTAAACATTAATGGAATCAACTCTATCAAACTATATTCAAAACCACAGGAAAATCCTGTTTATTAATGACTGAAACATTAACTGTTTTTTGATAAAGGATTGGCCTCTGTCATTATCAGTCTCATAGTAGAATCTTAGAAATGTTAGAACTGGAAGGGTTCTTGGAGATAATTGAATCCAATCCCCTCATCTAATGAAGGAAGAAGCTCAGGCTTAACCTAAAGAACTTAGTTCATGGTCACACAGTCAGAGAGTAACAAGAGGACAGAAGCCAGGTTGCTTGGCTTCTGGCATGTTATGTTGTCATCCATCCCATATTGTGATGAGTGCTGTAGTGGAAAGAGTGCCAGCCCTGGAGTCAGGAAAGCTCATTTTCCTGAATTCAAATCCAGCCTCAGATACTCCCTATCTATGGGTGACCACTAGGCAAGTCACTTAACCTTTTTGCCTTAATTTCTTATCTTTAAATGTGCTAGAAAAGGAAATTGCAAATCACTCCAGTATCTTTTGCCAAGAAAACCCCAAATGGGATATATGACCTTAAAAATCTGAATTTTGTATCTTCCCCAGTCCCCAGCAATCTCCATATACTAAGAGCTTAATTTTTTTTAAATTGAATTTAACATGTGCTTGCATATTTTTCTTGAGGCACACAGAAGCCAGAATATGGTATAATGGAACTACTACTTTCCATTGTCTAAGCCAGAAGCAAGATGACAGTAGATTGAGATCTGAATTTGGAATCAGAAGATCTGTTCAAATTCTGGCTCTGACAAGTAGTCATAAACATTTATTAAACACCTACTTAATATCTCTCTGAACTTCACAAGGATCCTAGGATCATCCTCTGTTTGCATGTCACCAACATGCAGAAATATAAAGTTAACTCAGACCAAATCAAGAGATTAATTAAGTATTTGGGAAAATTTCAGGTCACTTGAGTACTTCATGTGTAGTCCTCCTAGGAAACACATTAATATTTCTGCCATATTCATTTGTATATTTAGGTCCCATCTGTAATTGTTCATTTCCCTGTTAGCTAAAGTTTCAGAAACTGCCTTATTCATAAGTGTTTCTGAAAAGAAAAGAAAATTTTTGTCATGTAACTGTAAAAATATAAAGCAGTATGTCTTTATTTTTATGTAACAAATCAATGACTAACTTTTAGAAGATAAAAACCAACTGTAGAGTATGGACTTTTTTGGCCATAAAATAACAATACCAAAATACTTCTGAGAGAGAAAGAGTTATTAGCAAATATAAGACAGCAGCAGCATTATGATCAAAACACTTTTCTTTACAATTTATCTTTTTTACCCGACATAAAAAAAAAGATGATAGAAATTTCCCTCCCCTCTTTTTCTTGATTAAGCATACTTGAGCTTCTTCTATTTCAATGTCTCCCAATCAAAGGATTTATACCCTCAGCACAATACAACTCCTGAGGGTTATTAAAATCTCAGTGTTTAGACCTTGTCCTTTCAACATCTCTTTGTTGTGCTCTAGCACCTTCCTACAAAGGCTATTTTTTGGACACACATTCTTAAATCTGTTAATCTGCATTAGGCACAGTCACACTTGAATTCCTTTTATTCTTGCTGTATTTAAAATAAGAGAATGCATCTATTAATCAGAAGTATTGGTGTAAGGAAGATCTAGATGAAGTCCAGAATAACCAAAGACTTTTTAAAGGATTCAGCCTTCATGAAAATTGGAAAAAGAAACCTGAGATTCCTAGCACGTACTACTTCCTCTGATTGTCACAAGCCCATAATATGGCAACCTTGATATGGAAAGAAGAGAAGAGATATGGATGCAGAAGTCCAAAAAGCCAAAACAAACCATTTGTAACGTGCTCTCCTGGCAGTTACAATTACTATTCTGTCCTAGACCCACCAGAGCACCTTTGACCACTGTCCTTTGCAGTGTGAGCTCTACCCGGCTCGCCTCCTCTGAGGCCTTCTAAGGTCTCTGGCCACAATCTCTTGAATCTATAGCTTAATAACCGGTAGCGCACTCAAGAACCTATTCCCCAAGGAGGAAGTGGTGAGAGTGAGGGGGTTAAGAATTTTCCAGTTCAAAAGCAACACATAGAAATCTCATTAGTCAAGAGGGAAATATGATAAATCACAATAATTGGTGAAGGGAGATTAAAAAAAGACAACAACCTTTCTAAAAGGAAAGAAAATATAGATTTTTATTCCACTGTTACAAACATTAACTAAATTTCAATAATAAATTTCTTTATTATTCTTAAGATTATCTAAATTTCCAGTAATATTGATAGCTATTCATTCTTCTCTATGTGTCAGAGATTTCTTTTTATTCATTCACTGTAATATTCTGCCCATGGAATCAAACTAAAATGGGAGGAAATGGAAATTTTTTTAGACTATCAATTAACAGAATATGAAGTACTTGTGTCAGGAAACAATTCCTACTTTCAAGGAGTTTCCATTCTAATAATAAGTACTGTTGCAAAGAAACATTTTTTATAACAAAAGTATGTCTATAATTCTTTTAAACAAAGCTATTTCCAGGATTCAGTGGAGAGTCTGTGCTTCTTCAACCTGGTAGCAAAAAATTCAATCAATCAATTTTTTAAAAAAACTTATTTCTTAAGTACTTTCTTAAGGCATTTTAGGATCAAGCTAGAATTCAAATCCATTTCTTTCCATTCCAAATTTACCACTTTTCTCCCTTTATTATTTTATTCTCTTCACTGTAAAATGGGGAAAAATAGAAATAATATTAATACTATCTACTTATGGGATGAGTCTTTTAAAAGCACTATATAAATGGATCATGGTGTAAATAATATTTGTACTAGTTAGTTTCAATAAGCTCTTGGATTTGAAGGCACCACAAGAGCTTCACAGGATATTAAGTGCTTCACATTTAGGTTAAATAGTCCTTAGAAACTCCCATTAGGTTGGATAGATTCAGATTAAGAGCTGTAGCTAGGCAATGAGTATTTCTTTCAATTTCTTTAAATAACACCATCCCCCAAGACAGGTAAATTCAAATAAATGAATTTCCCAAACAATGAAAAAGTATACTAATGAAGCACCATTTTTTGCTGCTGTTGTTCTAAGGACTTTACACCAAAAATCATTGTTCAAATATATTAATACCTACGACAAAATGCTGAAAGACACACTAGAGGCTCATTTATATTAGGCAAAATAAACCAAATCTCAAAGGAAAACTTCATATATCTCCCTCCCTCATCCCTTCTTCCCTTCCCCCCTTTGTCTCTCCTCTCTATCTCCCTCTTTCTGTCTCTGTCTCTCTCTCTTTCTCTCCTCTTTCCCCAGTCTCTCCTCACTTGATATTAGCTGTACGATGTGAATTATTATAGTAACACTTATAAGTACTTAAAATCTAGCAACTGTAATTTTTACAAAGTTACAGATTAATAGTTTCCTTGGTTGTAGGCAATATTCAAAGGTAAATGCTGCTACCAGAAAATAAAGAAAAGGGAACTGATGAACAAATATAAATATCCAACCAAACAAAATTTGGAGAGATAATAAGGAAAATGGCAATCTATTGGTGAATTTTCACAAGTAGGTGGCCCAGTGGTGCTAGGCCTGAAATCAGAAAGCTTACTTTTCCAGAGTTCAAATGTGATTTTAGATACTAGCTGTAAGTCACTTAACTCTCTTTGTCTCAGTTTCCTCATCTATAAAACGAGCTGGAGAAGGAAGTGGCAAAACACTCCAGTATTTCTGCCAAGAAAACCCCAAATGGGGTCATGAAGAGTCAACAACAACAACAACAACAGCAGCAATAAGTATAATTCATTCATCCTCTTGAGTAAAGGTGGCAATCAAAAGTGAAAGATTATCATTCAGGTCATTAAGTGGTAGAAAGTCCCCAATCATGTAAGAAGGCCAGGCAGGACAGGTTTTATCTTCTCCATGCCTGATTCTGCAACAAGATCCAAATGGGCAGCTCTAGGCATTAGTTTCTTCTTTCAAGGCATTAAATTAAAGTAATCCATTTCCCCCCTAAATCTCATGAAGTAAATCCCTAAATTCTTCTCACTCCCTTCATTAAACAAATTCTCAGACACAAGAAGATATATGTTATCTTCAATTTGCAGGTGGAGAAAGCAATGAGTCTCCACAGTAGAGCTAAGAACAGAATCCAAATTATATAACTCTTAATCTCTCATCCTCTCATTCAGATAGCTTTCTGACCCTTTCTGTGAATAGCACTGGACAGTGGGAGGATATCTACTGAAGAGAACATAAAACCAAACTTAAAAAGAAAGTGATGTGTAAACCAGAGTTCTACAGAAATGTGAACTTTCATTGCTATTACTACTATTGATAGTAATAAATTCCTCCAATGTCTCATCACTATTAGTACCACTGATCATAATAACAAAAGGTTCCCTCTACAGGATATAGATTTTGCCCAATCCACAAATAACTGAGCTCAATTAACAGAGTGCATCTGTGCTGTTCATTCTATTCCCAACCTAAAGATTTGTTTATTTGCTAATGAAATCATGGGTGGTGTGGGTATAGGTTGACTCTAATTTTATATATATGTGTGTGTGTACATATATATACACACATGTATTTTTATATTATTAGCTTATCACACTTGTTCATTACTAAGCCTCATAAAGTATTGATCATTGTCAAGTACTGATCATAATTTACTTAAAATACAAGGTGGGGGATCCGGACACTCCAAGCAGAGAAGCATCAGCAGAGTCAAGATAGTGGGCACAAGATGGCAGCACAGGACCCCTAAATTCAGTTGCCATGTAAGGGACATTGTTCCTGAAAGTGAAACTGAATTAATTTATTATTTCCCTAATTTCTGAAATGTGTTAAATGGATTATTAAGTAAGGAATTCATGTAATATGTAACCCTCAATTTCTAAGAACACTGGTGACTACTCTGGGTTTAATAATAATAATAATAATAATAATAATAATAATAATAATAATAATAATAATAATAATAGTTAGCATTTACCTAATGCTTTCTCAGCCCTGTACAAATATTTCATTTCATCCTCACAACAATCCTGAAAGGAAGGTGCTACTATTATTTCCATTTTGCAGATTTGGAAACTAAGGCTGAAAGATATTACTTGACTTAGCCACAGAGTCACCCAGATATCTGTGGCTACATTTGAACTCAGATTTTGCTGACTACTGATTTAGTATTCTATTCTAGGCATTATCTAGCTGCTGCTGATTAGGAGAAGTTATGAAGCTACCCTAACATTTTTCCTTACAAGGTTTATGACTTGCCCAAAGTGATGCTCAAGGACCTGTGAATATGAAGCAATCAAAGAACAAGTGACCTTCATTAGCCAATTTCTTGACAAGAATCAAGTACCTAGTAGAGGAATCCAGTGGATCCCAGATCAAAGGAATTCCTGAGAACTACAGGTGCAAACCCCTGCCTCCTCTAAGAATGCAATCCTCCCACAACCAAAACTACAAAAAAGAAAATGAAAATGATCTCAACAAATATCTCTCACTTTACAAAAAGGCAGCAAGGGAGCACAGTGATAGAGAACCAGACCTAGAGATGGAAAGACCTGAGTTGGAATTAGATGATAAATATTTAGTTGATTAAATTGATCCTGGGAAAATCATTAAAATTATGTTTGTATCATCGTGGGGATAGTAATAGCATCTGCGTCCTAGAGTTGTTGTGAGGATACAGTAAGATAATATTTTGTTTTGATTTTGAGGCAATCACGGTAAAATAATTTGCCTAGGGTCACACAACAAGTAAATGTCTGAGGCTGGATTTGAACTCAGGGACCATGCTCTATCACTGCACCACCCAGCTGTCCCCAATTGAGTTACTATTTGTAAAAGACTTAGCACAGTGCCTGACACCACATAATAAGCACTATGCAAATGTTAGCTCCTCTCATTAAAGTGCATCAAACTTAATGCTGACATTGAAGTCCTTTTGTTGCTTTTCTCCCTCTCCCTCTCCCTCTCCCTCTCCCTCTCCCTCTCCCTCTCCTTTTCCCTCTCCCTCTCTCTCTCTCTCTTGTCAAGTCCTGTCTACTATCTCATTTTGTGATGCTACATCTAAGTATGATTTTTATATTTTTAAATAAAGTTATATTTAAACTTGAAATACATCAAAGCAATCCTAGCTGAAAGCATCTGGATGTATGGGAATACTATGGTATTTTTCCTCAGAAAATTATGGAATACAGCAGATGTTTTCATACCAATAAGCTGCCATAGAGGAAAAAAAAAGATTTTCTCAATTCAAAATCCCATGTTTAGTAGTTTGGATGGGAAATAACTATGGTGTTAAGATGATCTTGTGTGACTGTACATCAAAATAAGCTCCAAATGAATATAGAAGAGAGAAAAAAGTTCACATTGCAAACAAATTAGAGGAACATAGAAAGAAGTACCTTTTGCAACTAAAGATAGAAGAAGAATCTAAGACCAAGTGAGAGACAGAGAGGATCACAAAAGACGAAAGATTTACTATTTTGATTGCATAAAATTTTAAAAATGTTACATAAGTCAATGAAGTTAAAATTAGAAGCAATTAGTTAGTTGGGAGAAAATATCTACAGCAAATGTAAATAATAAAAGTCTTATCTCCAAACTACAAAAGGAATTGATTGAAATATATGACCATTCCCCAGTAGATACATGATCAAAGGATGTGAATGATTCTCAAAAGAAGCAATCCAAGCTATCAATATCCATAAGAAAAAAAAATGTTCCTAAACAAAGTCAAATTAAAGAAAATTTGAGGTTTCATTTTATATCCACCAGAATAGTGAAGATGACAAAAAGAGGAATATGACAATTGTTAGAACAAATTCATGCACTGTTGCTTGAGCTGTGAGTTGGCAAACTGTGCCTATATATATATTTTAATCCTATGAAACTGGGATACTGGGACTATACTACAAGGAAATCATGGAAAGAAGAAAAACACCCACATATATACAAAAATACAAGTAGCAACTTTTTATAATGGAAAAAACTGGAAATCTAGGGGGTGTCCATTAATTGGGAAAAGGCAGAAAATTATAGTATAGAGTGCAATAAAATATTACTTAAGAAATGACAAAAGGGACAGTTTCAGACAAACTGGTCAAGGCTTGCATGAATTTGCCTGGACTAAATTCAATGGGGCCGGAAGAACCATTTGTATATTATAACAGTTTTGTAAAGACAATTTTGAGAGACTTAAGAACTTTCATTAATGCAATGACTAATGCTGATTCCAGGAAACTGATAATAGTAATGTGTCCATACTCTTCCCCCCCCCCCCCACCTCTTAACAGAAAAGTGAATGACTCAAGGTACAGAAAAAGACATACAATTTCATGTAAGGTCAATGCAGAAATTTTGTTTCCTTGATTATGCATGTTTATTATGAGGATTTGTTTTTGTGATTTCCTAAAAATAAATTTCTCCTTTTACCTTATTCTTCCAAAGAAGAAAAAGAAAAAGGTCATTGAAGTTCTTCTTTAAATGCTCAAAAGAGAATAGAAGAAAGGTCAAAAGAAAACCTAGTTCAGAAAGTTATGAATTTATTACATATTTGAAAGGAAAAGCAAGCTGTTTAATAGTGATTTATGGTTTCATTATAATCCTCTTTTTGGAAATGCTCATTTTATTTGGTTTTTGTTATGTTAAGAATAAAACATTTTAATGATATTTTTTGTGGATTCTCCATTCACAATGTATGGAAGCAAAGTTCTGTGGGGGCACAGTTTAGGAAATATTGCTCTATTTTTAAGGTGGATGTGATTTTTTTGTGGCCTTTCTTGAGTATTTAATAAAAACAAATAACAAACCAAAACTCAACAACTTAAAATGATAGCAAAACTAGCACACATATTTTCCTTGAGTCACTATAATGATGCTGTGGACTACATTTAACACCAATCAGCAAACATTTAATGAGTATGCATGTAGGCAATGTGTCAAAGATACTTCTACTGGGCTAAAAGTAACATTGAGGAAAGAAGAGAGGGTATTAATGGAGAAGGAGGAGAGAGAATAAGGAAAAGCTTCCTGAAAAAGATATTTTTCCTATTGCAAGTCAATACTTAGTAGATATTGGGAAGTTGTGAGATTTTAAGTCAGTAAGCCTGTAATTAAACATTATATTAACCTTATTTGGGACTATAAAAAGAAGAGGTTGAATAATATGATCTCTAAGAACAGCAAAGAATTGAATCTACACAGGTATCCATGAACTGAAGAATGGGTGAACAAGTTAGGTGGTAAGAATGTAAAGAAATGTTATTATTCCAAAAGAAATAACAAAGGAGATAATTTCAGAGACTCAGTAGTAGTAAAAATTGATGGAGAACAAAATGATAATAATTTATAAAAGGATAATATTGTAAAGAAACAATGTGAGAGATTTAAGAACTCTGATCAATTTAATGATTAGCCATATCTTGATAGGACACATGATGAAGCATGTTATCCACCCTCTATCCAGAAGGTTATAGACTTAAAAGTGCAGAAAGAGGTATCGATTTTGTTTTTGTTTTTGAAAAACATGGACACTGTGTGGCTTAATTTCACTTAGCTATGCCTATTGACAAAATTGTTTTACACTTCTCTTATAGAAGTCTCATGTGCACTGTCAGGCTAACGTCCAAACGTTTGACATTTTTGTCACGTTATTCTCATAACAATTTTTCCTGTCATTCCTTTCCACCCTTCCTGCCTGCTTAGGCATTTTTGTGTATTGTCTCTTAAACCATTAGATCATAAACTTCTTGAAGTCAGTGACTTTTTTTTTTGTTGTTGTTGTTAATTACAGTTCCAGCATCCAGCCTGCCACAAAATAGGCAAATAATAAATGTGGACTGAATTGGATTAGCCTGTTTTTAATGAGAATGTTCTTCCATAATGTTCCTCCATTACATATAAATGTGAGTTTCTAGTTTCAATGAGAGGCTTTTGACTGTTTTGAGAAAAATCTTTCTAATTCTCACAGTTCTGAAAAAATTCAAAATAAATGGATGCTGTATAATAAATTATAGGTCTTTAGTTGGTCATTGATTATCATTGCATTTTCACAATTTTCCCATTTATTACAAAAATTATATAAATATTATATAAATTTATTATAGGAATTGCTTTCTAAATATAGAATTAGTCTTACAATGCTGGTATAAATCCTTATTGGATGTATGTTGATTTGTTTTTATAACCTACTTGCTAATTTTTTCCAGAATTTTCTGTCAACAGAGATTGATTTTTTAAATTAAGTTTAAGGGTTAAAACAATATTTACCTTATAGAAAAAGCTCTCCCTATATTTATATTGTATGTAATATGAGGTTTAACTTACTCTTTGAATGTTTGGAAAAATTTGCTTGTTGATCGATATGGTTTGGCTCATTTTTATGTAGTTCATTAATAGCCTACTTGATTGCATGCTGTGATATTGATCTTTTTAAAGTTGCCTACTTTCAATTTGTCCAGCTTTGGCATTTTACATTTTGTTAGCTATTAATCCATTTTTTTATAAGTCCTTAAACTTATTAACCTATATATGGCATAGAGACATTTGACAATTTTCTTAATTTCTTTTGCAATTATGCCCTTTGATTTCTCATTATGGCAATCTAAATTCTCTTCTTGTTATACTAATATTGCAATTAACCAATTTTATTGTTCTTTTTAAAAAAAGACCTTGGTTTTATGGAACAACTTAACAATTTTCAATTGCTTTTTTTGTTTTTCATTGTATAATTTATGTTTTAACCTTAGTATTTCCCTTTGGTTTTACTTTGATGTATTATTCATTCTCTTTAATTCTTTCTCTCTTAATAATAAGCATTAGGTGGCATAAATTTGCATAGGTTTTAGTATGTAGAATTTGTATTATTACCTGAGAAGTAATTTTTTAAACTATTTCCTCTTTAATTCAGGAATAATTTGCATTTTCATGTGTAACTGTTCAAACTATTATTATTTAATTCTAGTTTTATTGCACTAGAGTCCATAAATTTTCCTTATGAAATTTCTGCCCTTCTAAATTTGCCTAGGACTTTTCTATAATTTCTATAATAAATGCATATAAATGCATTTTGCAAATTTTTTATATCTACTTTTATTAAAATGTATATTCCTACTGAATATTTCCACTTGGATATCTTAACCTAATCCTCAATTTATTTAAAATCAAATACATCAATTTCTACCCTATCCTCAATAAACTTTTCCTTATGTACTTTATTTTTGTTAAAGTCTTCCAGCTTTTCTACATAATGCCTCACATTCTTCCACTCCATTTTATTCCTTCATCTCTATTCTAGTTTAAGGTATTGCCTCACCTTTATACTAATGCTATAATTTTCTTACTGGTACACTCTCTGCTTGAAGACAAGTTCAGTGTTCCTTGGTAACTATCTGAGACAATCCATTCCACTTTAAGAGTTGTTATTATGTCACTCAGTTGTGTCTGATGCTTTGTGATCTCATGAACCAAAATACACTAGGCCCTTCTACCCTCCACTGTTTCCCAAAGTCTGTCCAAGCTCATGTTCGTTATTTCCATGACATCATCTATCCATCTTATCCTCTGCCATCTCCTTTTGCTTGAAATCTTTCAAAACATCAGAGTATTTCCCAATGAGTCCTATCTTCTCATTATGCGGTCAAAGTACTTAAACTTCAGCTTCAGTATCTGATCTTCCATTGAATAGTTTGGGTTAATTTCTTTAAGTATTGACTAATTTGATTTCCCTACTATCCAAAGGACTCTCAAAAGCCCTCTCCAATATGATTTAAAAGCATCTCACTGTCATATATTGCTATTAGAAAATCATTTTGGGAGAGTTTTTATTGTTTTAGAAACTTATTCCTTGTATCACACCATAAGTTCTTTTTCTGCTAGTAGCCTTCTGGGTCAAGCAAGACAAGTCCCTCTTCCACAAATATACAAGAGAACTATCACAATCCCTCATTAAGTCTTTTTTTTTTTTTCCTTAGCTTAAATATCCCAAGTTCCTTCAATTGGGCTTTATCTAATATTCATCATTTTCCCTAAAATATACTATTAGGAATTGTATGTAGTGCTTCAGATGTGGATAACCAGGGGAAAATACAGCAGGACCTTCTACTCTTTCCTTCTAGTCAATGTGCCTCTATGAATGCAGCCAAGCATCCTATTAGCTTTTTAGGTTTCCATATCAAACAATGGCATATAAAGAATCTAGTCCAATAAACCAGGTCTTACACAAAATATGAAATGTTGTAAAGCTGTGACCTTCCCCTTCTATCTCATCCTCTATTTGTGTAATTGATCTTTGAACCAAAGCACAGGATCACAACTGTTTTTTCCTATTTGCTTCTGTCAGCCCAATCTGATGCCCTGTCAGAGTCTTGATCCTGATTTTGTCATTCTCTATACTAACTCTCCCAGCTTCCTGTCATCCACAAATCTGATAAACATCTTGTCCACAGGGATTATCATGTGTGCTTGTATCCTGATGAATTCAGATGTGTTTATAGCATTGCCTTTATCTACCAGTCTAATAACACTTTCAGTAAAAGAAAATTAAATCAGGTCTACATGACCTGCTTATGTCGACATATAGTGAGTGCTGCTTCCCTTTCTAAATGCTCATGAATTATTTGCTTCAGAATCTGTCAGGAACTGAAGACAAGCTCATCATTGCAGAATCTGAAGAATGTACTCATTCCCTTGAAATGAGGGTGGAAGACTATTTCCTTATGTTCAGTCTTGTGTCATTTCTCCTGTTTTTTATGATTTTTTCAAAGATTATTAACAATGTTTCAGTAATCCCATTTTCCAGTTTTTTCCAGAGCCCTGGGATGGAATATATTTGGATCTGGTGACATGAACTACAGAACTGCTGACCATTTGGTCTCTAAGCTTCCCTTGTTCAAAGATCATTTTCCTTGAAAGAGAAAACAGTAGCAAGCTTTAACAGCTGAATAATTCTGTATTTTCTTACCTCCTCCCTTACTGCTCCATCCCTTGGAGTCCTGGACCTATACATTTTTACATATTCCTGTTTCGTTATTGTCATTTAGTCCTTTCAGTCATACCCAACTCTTCATGACACCATTTGGGATTTTCTTGCAAAGATTCTGGAGTAGTTTGCCATTTCCTTCTTCAGTTCATTTTACAGATGAGGAAATTGAGGTAAATTTGTTTAAGTGATTTGCCCAGTCACACAACTAATAACTCTTTGAATGCTTATTGACTTAAAACCTGGCACTCTGTGTCAGAACCTAGCTATTTCCTTTACTTAGTTTCTCCTAATTGATCAGAATCGGGACTAAAATATAAAGTTGTTTACTTTTGTTTGCCAACTTTTGATCAATTTCTATTGAGGCAAGTCAAGAAATTGACATCTATTTTTCTTTCAATATAGTAAGAATTTTTAGCATATATCTGTATAGTTGAAAGTTTCCATAGTCTTATGCCATACCTCCATGCTAGGTTTGTGATCCATATCCCTAAATTTTCATTTATGCCTTGTACAGGGCCTGGAGTCAGGAAGATCTGAGTTCAAATCTTATCGGTATGATCAATGGCAAGTCATTTTAACTTTGTTTACCTTATCTCTAAAATGGGAATAATAATAGCACTCAATTCTCAGGATTGTTATAAGAACCAAATGAAATATTTGTAAAGTGCCTGATATAGGGCCTGACACATACTAAGTGATAAATAAACTTAATTGTTGTTGCTGTTGTTATTATATTCTCATAAAACATTGCTTTGGTTTCTCTTTATAATGAACTTTGTCCCAGTGCACTCTGTCATGCTTCTACTCCTGGTTCCTGGATTATTCTCTATCTCTTCCTTTTGAATAAAGAATACTATTCTGTAACTATATTCCAATTATAAATTGCAACCCACCAAATCTCATTCTGGGCTTAATGGATTACTTTTTCTTATTGCTCATATTCTAGGTACAGCCTTTTGAGGAATGGGCTATATTAGGGTCATTTCTTGGCTACTTTTTCTTGTGAATGATCCCAGACTTTCTACAAATCTTTATTTTCCTGTGTCATATCTGCTATTCTCTGTGGCCAATGGTCTATGACATATTTGTTTGCAATTTTCCTCCTTCTTCTTCTTCCTAGTAATAATTGCTTTTATTATCATTATTGTTCTATTTATAACCTTCTTGATTATCTTTGCTAGTCTATAAGGAAACATTTGTTGACTTTTCTTAGACATCTCTTACCAGAAACTCATTTTCACACACTTTAAGTCATATACAAAACTCTCCAGGAAGTAATTTTTTTCTTCCTCTTCTTCGTATATATGACTCATCTGATACTTATTTATTGGGTCATAGGATCACTGAACTAAAACCAGAGACCATCAAAACCAACACCCTCATTTTATAGATGAAGACATTTAGATTGGAGGAAGTTATGTTAGTTATTAGATATTCACCTCTGTTGCATAATCTGGTCAAGTTTTCCTGCCTCTAAACTCAATACTCTATCCTTGCACTCTTAGATATCTTTCTATTATTTTTTAAGATAAGTTTGTATTATACTTTTTATTTCTTATATCACCATAGTTATCTCAAGTATTCCTTTCCCTATTCCTCTCAGAGTGGTATCCCATCTGACAAAGTATTTTTTTGAAAGGAACAAAAAATTAGCATAACTGATTGATACGCTGAATCTATAACAACTGTAAACTTCCCATTTCCATGAAGGAGTAAATAGGGAAAGGAGTGTCTCATATGAAACTTATGAGTCCTCTTTGATTTTTAAAATTTTGTTACATTTTCTTTCAAATTTTTTTGATGTGTTCTTTTCATTTACTTTGTTGTAGTCACTATGCATATGGTTTTCTTGGTTCTGCTTTACTCTGTATCAGTTCATACAGATCTTTCTATACTTCTCTGGATTCATCACACACATTATTTCTTGTGGCACAGTAATATTTCATCACATTCATGTACAAAAATTTATTTAAGCATTCTCCAGTTGATAGGCAGCTATTTTGTTTCCAATTTTTACTAATCATAAAAAGTGCCGCTACGAATATTTTATAGTATATTGAGACTTTGTCCTTTTCCATAATTTCCTTGGGGAAGAAAAGGTTAGTAATTTCTGGTTCAAAAGGTATGGACATTTTAGTTACTTTGTTTTACAAAATGTTGTACCATTTCACAGTTCCATCAACAATGGATTAGTGTTCCTATCTTTCTACCAACCCTCCAACAATGAATATTGATTTTAGGTATCTTTTCATAAGTGTTAAGTCTTGTTTCATCAACTAGATTTGGGTACAATGGAGATGAAACAGTCACCTTTTCTTCTACAGTATCTACTACAATGTCTTGAACATCATAGATACTCAGGACCCATTTATGGGTTGATTGAAGTGAGTGGAGATCTCACCATCATAAACATTTAAGTTACATCAAAGCATAGTGATTACAACTTAATTTAGGTTTTCTTTATTATACCAATTGCAGAGAGAAATAAAGTTTGGGAGGGGAAAATTAGGCAAAGTAGAGAGGGAAGAAAAAAAATTGCTTGATAAAAAACAAGATAGAATTCTGGAATACTGTTATAAAAGACTGAATTTTAGCTAAATATCGATAGAAGCAAAGAATAATTTGTAAATTCATGAAACGTTATTATATCTAAAGGCTAACTAATTTGTGATCTAAGTGAGACCTTCTTTTGTATAGTTAGTGAGGTGTCATGGTAAAAAGAATGCTGGGAATCAGGAAGATCTGAATAAAAATGATACCTTAGTCATTAGCTGTGAAACCTTTAACCTCTGTCAACTTCAGTATTGTGATCTATTAAAAAAAAAAAGACAAACAAACCCAAAAAACAGTATCAAGTGGCAACTAGGTGGCACAGTAGGTAGAGTGCCAAGCTTGGAGTCAGGATGACTTAATTCAAATCCATCCCCAGACACTTACTAGTTGTATGACTGAGCAAGTCAGTTTGCTCACCTTACTCATCAGTAAAATGGACCAAAAATTAAACAAAACAAAACACAAAACCCAAAAAAGAGTCACAAAGAGTCAGTCACAACTCAAAAACTACTGAATAACAACAACAGCATCTGCTTCACAAAGTTGTGAGGATCAAACATGAAATTACATGTAAAAGACTTTTGCCAACCTGAAAATGTTATGTGAAAGTTGATATTTTGATGAAGATGAATTAATGGCATTTAGCATTTCACAGACCCCTTTGAATGTCATATCAAGAAATCAAACACTTGTTTGTATTCATGGCTCTAAAGGAAATAAAAGGCATTTTATATATATAAACAGGTAATTAGCCTTACGAATGAAAACATCAATAAAAGCACAATTATGAATTTGACTACTGTTCTTTCCAGCTATATACATTAGCCACATCTGTATTTCTTATTTATGTTGTCTAGAAAGTCATGTTCTAGGTTAGTTTGTTGTGATCTAAATCAAAGTATTAGGAAGAGAATATAACAGCAACATATCTTGGGAAGGTTTTTAATGTACCTAGATATAAAATAATGTGAAAATCACATGTAGAATAACTTCAAGTTATATTCTCATTACTTCTGAACTATAGATTTTAGTAATTGCAATTGTGAATAACAACCAACAATCATTATTAGAAATTTGGGACGCTAATTCTATCCATGGAACAGATTCATAAAAAATTCTTGACCCTTAGTTTCTCCACTTTTAACCCCAGAATAAAAATGAGAGTGTCAACCATGCAACCCCATAGTATAAAATGTTGCACATGAAGTAGGGGAAGAATAATGAAAACTTTTAAAGGGGGCAGCTAGGTGGCGCAGTGGATAGAGCACCAGCCTTGATTTCAGGAGGACCTGAGTTCAAATCTGCTCTCCAACACTTCCTAGCTGTGTGATCCTGGGCAAGTCACTTAACCTCAGCCTCAAAAAACAAACAAACAAACAAACAAAACCTTATAAAGTATCAGTGTCTTGAAGGCAAGAACTCTTATCCTCTATCACCACCATCACTTTTATTCTCAACCACTACCATCACCATCTTTATCTACACTCTTCAGCTACATTCTTATAATACTTATGGTTTATGAAGCATTTTAAACACATTATCCCATTTAATTCTCCCAATGTAGACATAAACCAAGTCAAGAAAATATTATCACCCCTATTTTACAGATATGGCAAATCAATATCAGAGAGGTTAAGTTGTAACCTGAAATTTGTGAACCCTGATTTTCTGATTGCAACCCCAGGGCACTTTCTTTTATATACACTTATTTCCCTTAATATTTCTCATTTCTCCCAAGGATTTGTTTTTACTGATACACAATCATTTGCTCAAGTACCAGATCACTTTATCATCTTTTTCTCTCTGCTCAAGATAAACCACTCACTTAAATCTGAATAGAAATTGATCTAGCTAGGCTATGACTTAGCTAGTGTCCAAAGAACTATTGATCTGTATAGCAAAGGTTCACAATACTCTAAGATGGTGACCCATTTCTAATCAGATATAGATGATGAAGTGGAGAAACCACTAATCTTGAAGTCAGGAAGACCTGAGTTTAAATTTTGCTTCAGAAACTTTGCCTTCTAAGCTATTATGTGAACCTGGGCAAAATACTTCACTTTCATCAGTCTTAATTTCCTCATCTATGAAATGGGTATAGCACTTCTCTATCAAGAGTCAAACAGGGAACATGTAAAGAGCTCTTCAAACCTTAAATAACATTCTATATAAAGGCTTGCTATTATTTTTATTAGAGAGCTAATAAAATGTTATCTGCTTCATCAAACCTATCCTGGTTGGAATAGTGAAGCATTAAAAGAGTTAATGGTTAACATAATTCATATTTTTGTGGGAAGTCAACTTATTGTCCCTTTTGTGCTTCTTTTCTCCCCCATCTTTTATAACTAACCTGCAAATGGAAATCAGACTTCCCTTCAGAACACTTAAATTGTTTCTTCCTATAAATAAATACTAAATAGTACTAGACATCACTGAGCAAAATGATAACTCTAAGTCACCACCTCCTGTTCCTACCAGTCAGGACAATGGACACCCTGGGTCTTAAAAGACAAAAAAAATGGAACTTTACTCAGGCATTTAGCTGCAAATATCAACTAACCTTGGTTGATAGTGAGAGTTTAAGTGGTGTTTTGACACTCCTCAGCTATGGCTTAGAAAGGTTCCTACTTTTCTGTTCTTCTCCTAAAACTAGCCTCAAGCTGAAGAGGGCTTGGAATATTCAGAGATATTTCTAAGATTATCTCTTCCCTGCATAGATAGCACCAACAAGGGAGAGAGCTGCTCTAGAGAAGGGCTTTGCTAACATTTTTTTTTTGTATCCTAACCCCCTTCTTTAGTCTGACGAATTCTATAGATCTTTTCTCAGAATATTTTTAAATGTACAAAACAAAAGACATAGGATTGCCCAAGGAAATTAAATGTTAGTGAAAATAAAGATGTAATTGTTTTCTCCATCCAAATTCCCCAAAGTTCCAAGGAGTGGAGGTTAAGAATTTTAGTTCCAAGTTGCTTCATGACATAACAAGCTGCTTTTTTGTTGTTGTTCCAGTCATATCTGAACCTTTGTGATCCCATCTGGGGTTTCCTTGGCAAATATACTAGAATGGTTTACCATTTCTTTCTCCAGCTCATTTTATAGTGAGGAAACTGAGGCAGACAAAATGAAGTCACTTATCCAGGATCACATATTTGAGGCTGGATTTGAATTGAGATCTTTACTGAAGCTACACCCAATGGTCTGCCCACTGAGCCACCACCTTGCCCCCCTGACAAGCTACTTAGGTTGGTCTGTAAATTCTATATACACTTTGTGTTCTATCTAAACCAGATTTTTGCTGTCTGCTAAACTCATCATTCTATTTCCTTTTATTCCTTTCTTATTGGCATTTTCCATTCCTGGAATGTATCCTTTCTTTGTCCCCCATCCTCTGCCTTCTTTTAGAATCCTTATGTCCTTTATTAATTCAGGTAACACCTTCTACAAAAAGCCTTTCAGGATCCTCCTAAATTGTTAACATTCTTTTCCTTCTCAGTCTTGTGTTTACTTACCAGTTTATAGGTTGCATACTTCTCCTTCTCCCCACAAAATTTTCACTGTTGTCTCTTTGTCATCTGCCTTCATGTCCCTCTCACACCTCGCACACAGTAGGCATTTGACAATATTTGCTGAACTAAATAACTTTCAAGAGGGTTCTAGAGTTTTCTTTTGCTGACACTCGTGATCCAAGTTAGGAAAAATAAAGGACAGAGATAATCTTTCTGATTATTAAAATTTTCCTCAGAGAGAGAGCAGAAGAGTGAATAGATTTGGCTTCATGGTCCTGTCTCATTCTCCACTCACAGCAATCTGGCCTGATTCTCATTTCATCCCATATTATATTGGCTGAGGTCTTATCCTATTTTCAAATCAAACATTCAGCCCACTCCTTTCTCCACAAGGCATGTCATCTCCCCTGCTTTGCAAAACAACTGGCACATCCTCTGCACAGCTTTAGAGTGAAATATAATTTAGCTGGAAACTTGATGCTTTGCTGACATGAATTTTGCCTCTAGTTGATTCATTAGTTTTTTTCATGGACGGCAAAAGGGCTTAGTGGAAAGATCCATGCCTGGAGAGCTAAAAGACCTGAGGAATTGGTCCTGGCTCTCTTTCAGCTGCCCCCCATGACCATGGGGCAAATCACCTCACCCTGCTTAGCACCTCTTTTATCATCTACATGATAAAGAGTGAAACTAAGTCATGTCTCAAGATCTTTGTGATTCTAACAGTCTAAGAGTCTACGAGATCCTTTGAGAGAAACTTTGAGCCAGGAAGCTTCCTCGGGCCCTCCTGCAATGTCAGTCATCCTTTAGATTTCAGAATCTGTCAAAGAGATAGAGCAGAAGTGGCTCCAATCTAGTTTATGACTTCTAGCATTAACTATGAGATTCCCACTTTCTAGGATAATAGATTCAGTATATACCCATAGGACATGTTCTAGAGACATCCATGTTTTAAGATGGACTTGAATTCAGGAAGATGAGTCTTCCTGACTTCAGCCCAAACACTCTATCAACAGGGCCACCAAGCTGCCCCAAAAGACAGTCTATCAAATTATGATCTACTTTGGTAAAGAATATAGTCACATTGACAAAATCATGGATCCCAGAAGTACTAATGCACTGAAGAAATGACAACTGATTAAATAGCTTTAACTTCCAGCAGATTATATAGGGTGATTCTTGGAATCTACTTATAAATAACAAGCCAAGAATTCTTTATAAGTCTACATCAATTGAAGGAAGTAAAAGAATTTTTAAAAATGCTATCCCTGATAGATTAGACAGTTATCTGTTTCAGGTCATGAAAAAAAGCTAGATGCAACTGACTATTTTCTCTGTCTATTTGGAGCCAGAGGAAAAACTTTTACTGAATTACCCTTGGTAATGCATTACTACCCTAAAGCAAGACCAATCATGCTCATGTTTTAAACATCCTTACCTAATTGACAACATTGCAGAAATGATCAAACTAAAGGGAAGAAAATTTCTTATGGTAAAAATACATTAAAAAGCTACAGAGAGCAGGGGAATCCCCCCTCCCCGGACTAAATAATTCCTCAAAATCTCTGCAAAGCCCTGGAAATCTTACATATAAACTGAAGATATTATCTGATCAACAGCCCAAAGGAACTACATAAGTATGATAAAACACAGTTTTTTCTTCCCAACAGGAAATGTTAGTTTGCTCTTACTCCAAAACAACAACAAAAAAGTCTTTATTCTAACTTCATTGTCTTTTCCCCACTATGAAACAAATTTATTTCACTGCCTATGGGAGGATATAGTATCTTCATTTCATGGGGTTTTTGTTTATTATTTTTAAAATAGTATTCATTAGGTAAGATACCTTGAAAGCAGGGGCATGGACAAGATGATTAGCTACTCTTTGGTCACTAAGATAAAACATTACTATTCTTGATATTAGCTGAATAGTTTCAAAGAGTATTTTCTGTTTTAAAAGATGAAATACAGTTTAAAAGTTTTAATGAAGCAATTAAATTCAGGAGGGAAAGAAAAAGTTTTTAAAACCTTTTTAAATTGACCAACCTACATCATGAGTTTGCATTTTCAACTTCAGCAAGAAGTGACACATTAGACCAAAAAAAAAAAAAAACAAACAAAAAAAAAACTCTTATCAAGCCTCCCTAACAATACAAGGAACCAATGTCAAATCAGAATTACCCCATGAAGATCCTGTTCATGGTCAGAGTGACCACAAACAAAGAACTCCCAAAAGACTAATGCAATTTGTATAGGATTACAGGAAAGGAAGTTGGGGCTGAGGAACTATCCCTGAGTTAAAGGCCCCCTGCCATTGTGAAGCCCACACTGAATGTAAAAGAAATCTCCTTATTAGAATTCCACTTGGATCTCTCTGTGTTGAGTGTAATCTGAGTACGGTGGAAAACTCCTAGTGAGTGAGCCACTTGGGGTGGGAATAAGAGGTGTAAAGGACAAAGAAGAGAAAAGAAAGAAAAGGAGAAAAGAAAATATGGGGAAAAATAATCTAAGGCTATCCACAATGGTGGCAGAAAAACAAAACTTCAGATCTTATTGAAGTTGAGGAAAAAAATGGATCTCCACCCCCCCCAAAAAGGCCAATCTTAGAGTTAAAATCTTTAGGACTTGAGAACAAGTCCATTCCCAGTGCCAAATGAACAGCCAAGAGTAAGACTAATGAGCAATCATAAAGAATGAATAATTTCCCCTTCTCCTTTGCCAACTTAAAAAAAAAAAAATCCTACCACAGGATTTGCTTTCTATACTTCTTTCTTCTGGCTTTTGCCTGGGAGCCTAAGGTCGAATTGTTCCATTGGCTCCTGGACACCATGAGGAGCACAGTTCCACACTTCCCCCATTAGATTGTATAAATGTCACATTGCTGGTATTCTGTGCATGAGAAACAACAAAATCAGGCATCTACATTTCCTGTATGATAGAGAGCTGCAGGAGGCTGGTGAGAGATTCAATTCTGAATAGCCACAGACATTTACAGAGTCCCTTCAGATTTTCCCAGATTCCAGCTGGGTAGGAAGAAAATCTGATTTTTGAAGCTTGTGTTCTGCAGATGTTGAGACTATCAGCATCTTTTAGTTGAAATTAGTGTTAAGCGGAAATAGTACTCTCTCATGGCCCCTGCAGATGGGAAGTTGGACAAATATTGTTCTAATTTTCACTGACATCTTTCCCTTCCTACATTTACAATCTTATACTTGACTCTCTTTTCATAATCTGTTGGATACACATACACTGGTTTGTGTAACTCACACAGGACATTTCATCTCCTTCCTGAGTTCTTTGCACTGACTAGAAAGCTCTCCCTCACATCATCTTTTTATTTTCCCCAGCTGTTTTTAAGACTTAGCTCAAATTCTACCTTCTGTAGGAGGTCTATCCCAGTCTCTCCAGCTGCTATTCCCCCTCCTCCACTTTGAGATTTCCTTCCATCAAGGATTCATGAAGAAAATTGCTATCCACCTCCAGAGAGAGAACTGATGAACTCTGAGTACAGATTGAAGTATAATTTTCTCACTTTATTTTTCTTGCTTTTTGAGGAACATGGCTAGTATGAAATATGTTTTGCATGATTTCACATATATAATGGGTATCATTGTTTGCCTTCACAGTGGGTGGGGGAGGGGCTGGAGGAGTGACAATTCAGAACGTAAAAAATTTTAAAATATTAAAAGATGGAAAAATTCTATTAAAATAAAAGATTATTTTTCATCTACTCTGCATAGGATTTGTATCTAGTTATTTTCATGTCTACTTCCCTCCTCATCTTCTTCAATAGGTTTCCTCTGTTAACCCCCATCACTTTCATTGTAATTTGTATGGATGCATTTATTTGCATATGGTCTCTTATGTTAGAATGTGAGCTCCTTGAGAGAAGGGACTATGTTTTTGCCTCCTTTTCATCCACAGTATTCATCGCATAGGAAACACTAAATAAAGGCTTTCTGACTCACTAAAATCCAAGAACATAGTCTGAGTACTACTGCTTAAGCCCATTAGGAACAGGCAATAAAAAAGAACAACAAACTTAGACATATTAATATTACTTACTAGGGAGTGAAGGGATAGAAGGTAGAAGAGAAATAGGAGAAAGAAGATGTAGATAGTTTTAGAAGAAAACATTTATACTATGATATCAATTCTAACGGCAGGTGGTATAGTGGACAGAGTGCTGGGCCTGCAATCAGGATGACCGAGTTCAAAAGTGACCTCAGACACTCAGTGGAAGATCCAAGCAAGTCACTTATTGTTTATACCACTTTACTCATCTGTAAAATGACATGACAAACCACTCTAGTATCTCTGACAAGAAAACTCTTTAAAAAGGGATCACAAAGATGTTTAATCAACAACAAACCAATTCTAAATATTGACAACAGAAGTATACCTCAGAAGAAAATGGTTTTCTGTAGAGCAAGAACACTGTATACAGTAACAAAACATTGTGTGGAAGGCCAACTTTGATAGACTCTGCTCTTCTTGGCAATACAATGTTACCTGTAACTCATTGTAGAAAATGCTACCTACATCCACAGAAAGAACCATGGAGTCTAAATGCATATTGAAGCACACTATTTTCACTTTTTTGGTTATTTTTTCCCTCTCATGGTTTTCCCTTTTTGTTCTAATTCTTCTTTCACAACATGACTGAAGTGGAAATGTTTAATATCATTGTACATGTATAACCTATATCAGATTGATGCCATCTTGGAGAAAGGAGAAGAGAAAGAGAAAAAAAAAACCAGAAATCATAATATTATAGAAGTAAAAGTTAAAAATTAATAAGTTTTTTTTAAAAAAAGAAAAAATGAAGATGATTTATGAAGATCTATCGAAGAATTAAAAATAATTTCTATGCACACATAGCATAAAATAACTCTTACAGGGCTTAATCCTACAAGATTTGATTCCTGCCTAATCATTCTTGTTATAGAAGTCAAAGGTCCTTGGTTTATATCCCAACTTTGGTACTCAGTAACTAGCATTTCTAACTAATATTTACAAAGAACTTCAAAGTTTATGAAGTGCTTTTCAAATATTATCTCATTTTTTCCTCACACTACTCCCCTGTTGGGAGTTGTGTGCTATTATTATCCCCACTTTACAAACGAGAAAATTGAGGCTGAAAAAGGTTGGGACTTACTCAGTGTGACACAACTAATATCTCAGATTTTCCTGGCTCCAAGCCTACTGTCACCTAGCTGCCTCTCAACTACTCAATTGTAGTGGTAATGACCAAGAATTGCTCACATTTAAGGCTCATGAAATACTTTCCTTTCACATTTAAGGCTCATGAAATACTTTCCTTGTAAATAACTCCATGGGATAGACCTTGCAAATATTTCCTTCCCTGTGTCATAGAAGAAGAAACTGTGGTTTTAGAAAAGTAAACTGATTTCCACATGGTTTTATAGTTAATAAGTGTCAGAACCAGCAGCATTTAAACCCGGACCTCTCCTGACTCCTTTCTCTTATGACCCATGACCTATGTGACCCTGGCAAAACTCTTCATCCCATTAAGCCTCCTTATTTATAAAATAAAAGCTTAGATTATATAACTCCTAAATGTCTTTATAGCTCCTAAATCCTCTAATCTCATGTTCTAAAACCAAATTTATTACAAAAAACATTAGCCCAACAAGTAATTGAATCACCAGGCATCATTAAATAATATTCTTTCATGAAATAAAAACTGCCAAAGATTTTGAGGTGTGAGAGGCTTCCCAGGATTTTTTCCTTTCCATTTCACTCGCTTGTTATCCTTCCATTTATTTAAATTAGAGACTCTGGAGACGAGGAAAAAGCTACATTTTGAAAACACAGGTTGAATAGCAGTTTTTTAAAAATCGACTCTGTCATGTTGACAAACTGACAATACTGCAAACATCTGGGAGGATGTCATAGAGCCCAGAAGACCTCCCTTCATTATGAAGATAACCCTGCTGTTTATCTTGGTTTCAACAGAACTGTTACTGAGAAACAAGTCAAAAGGCTAGCTTAAAAAGGAAAGGTAATTGCTAAATAAACATTGACTAGCCATGAGATATCACTATGTGTGTATATGTATGTGGGGGGAGGGGAGAGAGTTCTTGCCTTTGAGCAAGCCATTGAGATTTATTTGTCAATGCTGAGTCCTACCTTAAAGTTACATTTTTTAAAATTGCTGTTTCCTTGTATAAAAGTGGGGGAAAAATTCTCTTTCTTAGTGGTGACACACCATTTAATATCATTAATGTTAGATATTTGCTGGATTATCTAAACAGAAGGCCTGTGTTTTTTTAATTTTTATATTTATTATTTAAACAAAGACTTCCTCCACCCAGGTTGGATTATCTTTGCTTTAAGCCAAAAGACAAGCTTGTTGCTAATATTACCATTAAACTACATGAGTCATGTAATTCAACATTTACCAATCTCTCTCTTCTCAAACCCCACCTCTAACCCCTACAATTCCTGCATTTGAAGTACTTCAAATGTTTCCTTATCTTTCAGCCCAAAGTATTTGCCCTCTCTGGCTTCCAAGGTACACACTCTGGAACATAAAGCCTTGCCCCATCTTGAATGTTTACAATGGCACATGTACAAATCAGTAGAAGGTCAGCTTGAGACTAAAAGGTAGCCTTTGATGGAATCCTGAAGTCAACTCCGTAAGAAATCACTAGCATCTGCAACTGGAGTCAAGAAGATGTAAATTCAAATCTGGTTTCACATACCAGCTGTGGAACCCTGGGCAAGTCACAACTGTAAAATAGAGCAATAATAGCAATTACTTCCTAGAGTTGTTGAGAGGATCAAATGAGATAATAATTGTTCCTTCCAGACTATCCTAATCTATGGAGTTACCCATCTGTCATCAGTTTTTCTAAAGTCCTAGTTACTTCATAGGAAAGAAAAGACTCTAGAAGGAGTACAATGCAGTTCAATTTAATTCAATTATCTCATTTGATTTCAATTAAAAGCCACTCCCAATTAATAAATTATCAAGGGACAGGAAAAGCAATTTTAAGAGGATGGAATCAAAGCATATAATAAATGCTTGAAATCACTAATAATTAGAGAAATGCAAATTTTAAAATGCATTAAATTAAAATAAATTTTAAATTAAAAAATACAAATTAGAATTCTGAAGTATTGTCTCATACTCGTCACTGATTGACTAGGATCACAGATTGGCTAAGATGACAGAAAAAAATGTCAAATGGTGAGAAACGATGTGAAAAAAAAATTCATACACTGTTGGTAGAACTGTGAATTAGTCTAACCATTTTGGAAAGCAATTTAGACCATACCACAAAAGCTATGAAACTGTATTTATGCTTTGATCTAGCAATGATACTATTAGGTATGTACCTCCAGAAGATGAAAAGTACAGAAATATATGTAGCAGCTCTTTCTATGGTGGCAAAGAGGATCCTTCCACCTATACTGAGAGGATACCCATCAATGGGAGATATAGTATATGAATGTAATGTAATATACTACCTCCTTGAAAATAAGTTTCCTCATCTGTAAATCAGAGAAGAAACAATTTATATCATTTCTCTGTTTTATAGGATTGTTATGAGGAAAACACTTAGCAAAACAGAAAGTACTATCAATATATCTACAAAGTATTTTGTGTTTATATGTGTATTTATACTATAAGATAAAGCTTGGAAATACCACACTTTTAAATGCAAACTGAAGCATTATGGTTTGTACAAGATACCACATACACTTAAATGGAAACAGCATTTCTTTCTCAAATAGCAATCAATGAAAGAGCATTTAGTAAGTGTTTACTACATCTCAGATACTGCATTAAGTCTTGGGAATATAAATAAAAACAGAAAAGTCCCTGTCTTCAAGAAGCTTAGATTTTAATGGAAGAGATAACATACACAAACTAAGAGAGAAATGTCCTATATAAACATTTTTTAATCTTTCATTATTAGCGAGTAAATTTTATTAATAATTTATAGTAATTGACATTTATTGGGCATTTTAAAATTGCAGAGGCTCTGATGAGCCTCATAGCATCCCTATGAGGTAGGTGTCATTAATTAAGCAATTAATTACAATTAAAAAAACTTTGCCATGGACATGACAAAAAATGAAATCCCTATGGCGGGAGGGGTCCTCTACACAAACACCTTATGCTATTGCTTATCACAACACAGAACCAACTAATTATTTCTTTCTACAAAAAGAAGTCAACATATAAAACAATATAAAAAACAGAAAAACAAGTTCTTAGCAACTTAGAGACAGCTAGATGACATGCAGTGATGGACTTGAGTCAGGAAACCCTGAGTTCAAATACTGAAAATAACTTAACTTCTGTTTTTCCCATCTGTAAAATGGGGATAATAATTGGATCTACCTCTCAGGGTTTCTGTGAGGATTAAATGAAATAACTTGTATAAAATGCTTTAAAACCCTTAAGACACCATACAAATGTCAGCTATTGTTATTATTGTTGTTATTATGACACTTCAGGTCTTGCTTCCTCTGTTCTGTACTTTTAGTCTAATTTGGTATCATGAAGAGTATCAGCATAGCTTTCTGAGTTTATTAACATTAATATTCACAGCAATGTGACAGAGGTAATATCTATACCTCAGTTGCTTCATTCTCTTGGAAAAAATTAAAAGACAAAAAAAAAAAAAAAAAAAATCAACATCCACCCTGCTCCTAAGCATGATGATCAATATTGTGTATACAATTTTCTGCATATTTTTCCTTTTAATATTAGCTTCTTGGCTAGTATTTTCCCTAATGCAAAAAAATATAGGTAAAACAGTTATGTCTTAAATCAATTAAGATTTTGTTGTAATTCACAAATCATAGAATTTTGAATCTGAAATGGATTTTGAAATAATCTAATATAATCTCTTCGTTTTACAGGTGAGAAAACAGGTGAGTGACTTGTCTAAGTCACTCAATTAGTTAGTGACTGAATTAGTTCTAGAATTATGATCTTACATACTTCTCTCTCCCTTCTCCCCAAGCCAGCACTATGTCTATATGACATCCAGTCATCTCTCACCTTACTACTTCTTATCTGCTCATCTAATTACCAATTCTACAGAATGTTTCCTTGTCCACACTTTTAAATGTGATTTATTTAACTCCATTCCTCCAACTATCCATGTGTTATGTGTAGGAGGAGGGGTCTATTGAATCAATTACCTTCACACTATTTAAAATAACTGACAAGTTACAGTTCTTTTTATAGCTTTCTCTATACCTTTATCAAGTGTGAATACCTCTACTGAATGAATCAGAGGTATTAAACTAGATTTAGAAAAATGTTACACAGAAAGCATAGAAGGATGCGATGAGGAGATTCAGTCAATCTTGTGGGGCCTGTATAGAACAGAAAACCAGAAAAAAATAGAAGCCAGAATTACCAGTGTTGGGTCAAAGCAGCGGTAAAGGCAGGTTCAGCTAAGTCCCTGAGAGGGAATCAAGTGGGAGAGCAAGGGAAAAGAGAAAGCCTCCATCTCCTTCCTCATCTAAAGGATGACCTTGTGAAATTTAAAAGGTTGTGAGATTTCAGACTCCTCTTGAATATCCTAATAGCATCCCTGGAAGACTGGTGGCTACTAATATTTCTACTTTACTACTATTATGACTACTATTACTACTACTACCACCACTATTATTACTATTACTAGTACTACTATTATTACTACTAGCACTATTACTATTATTACTACTACTACTCTACTATTACTACTACTACTACCACCATTATTATTACTATTACTACTAGTAGTAGTACTACTAACTACTACTACTATTACCATTACTACTACTACTCTCACCACTATTATTATTATTACCACAACCACTACTACTACTACTACTACTAGTACTATTACTACCACTACTCCTATTACTATTATTACTACTACTACTCTACTGTTACTACTAGTAATAGTACTATTACTACTACTACCACTGTTACTATTATTACTACTAGTACTACTCTACTATTACTACTACTAGTGTACTATTACTACTACTAGTGTACTATTACTACCATCATTACTATTACTATTACTACTAGTATTACTACTACAAAACTACTTCTACCAACTACTACCTATTACTTCATGCTTTATAAACATCTCAATCTAAAAAAAAGAGCCTAACAACCAGAAAAGTTAAAGTCAGGCATTATTCCATTGTTCCATCTTCCTCCCTATGATTTCTATGAGGCTCTGTCGTGAAAAGCTACAGAAAGACTCCTAAACGTGCAATCAAGAGAATGGGTTTTGAATCCTATTTTGAGTCCTATCTCTGATACTTAACAGCTATTATTTTACTGCCTCTAGCTTCTTATTCCTCATCTCTCTCTTTTATAAAATGGGGACAATAATACTCACATTACCTATCTAATAGGGCTATTATGAAAAAAAAAAAACATTTTGAGAAACTCAAGAGTGTGCATAAAACGGCAGGTAGACAACAGGCAGGTCAATTCTTTGTTTTGCCCTAAAACTATTGTCTAGAACCTGCTTTAACTGGAAAAAATCTACGTGAAAGTGCTGGATCTTGGTACATGAGTCTAAAAGTCATAGATCATTAGGACAGAAAGCCCTGCTCAGCAGTCCTAGCTGAATTCCTTGAGAAGAAACCATGTGCTTCCTCTTAACTACTTTTTATCGTGTCAACATGTTGGCCTAAGGAAACATCTTGGCAATTGAAGGAATATTTTCAGCAGGCAGTGCCATCACAATGAAAGCTTTACCTTGTGAGTAGCTGGCAGGCTGGTGGAATTAGGTCACATAACTCCTTTCAGCACAGGCTCAATGAGGAGAGGTTGTGGGCCCCACCTCCCTCTTGGAGAGATGGATTTGTCAAGGAAGTCTCTTGGGACAAGGAAACCACAGGAGAATAATTGGGGAGGCCTTTCTCTTCCCCATTTGTCTCTGCTTGAAAGCAAGTGCTGTTCCTTAACACAGCCACATTGGATTTCCCATTCTTTACCTTTTCAATTTTCTAAGTCACCTTTTAACGTCCAGGGATGAGAACATTTATTAGCACAAACCATATGGTCAGGAGCCTCGCCTGCATATAGCACTTCTTGTTATAAGAAGGCAGCTGTATTCTATATCAATGGGATTCCCATCCACCCACTCCACAGATGGGGTACCTATTCCTTATTCAGCTTCTTCTTATAGCAAGTCCAGATCATTAACAATGATAATAAGGTATATTATTACAGATTATGCCCAAGAGAATCTAAGTATTTAAAAAATATTATCTCATTAACCTTGAGAAAAATAAGGATAGTAAGTAGCATCATCTCTATCTCACAGATGAGGAAACTGAACCCTACCAAGAACTAAGCAATGTATACACAATAAGAAGCATCAGAAACCAGAATGGCAGGACAGAAACTTCCATATCACTACCCACTACTGGGAGCAATGAAATCCAGTTTCCTCATGTGGAATATTTGACTTCTTTAGGGAAAGGGTTAAAATAAAGGATCCTCTCTAAAATCAGCTTGCTCATCATTTTTTATAGAAAAATAATATTATATTACCTTTACATATCACAACTTATTCATCCATTCCCCCAATTGATGATCATTCACTCCTTTTCCACATTACACTTACATTTCCTGAAGTGCAGGGGCATCTTACGGTTGAGAATGCTGGTAAACCTATTTTGCAAACATTTATCTTTAGGGAAGGGCAATGCTGGGTAAAACCTCAAATGCAAACAATTACCATGGGTGGATTTCAATACCATAAACCTGTCTCATGTATTTTCCATGAATTTCTCCTAAATGTAAGGAAAATATTGATGGCATATGCAAGTTACCCCAATGTAATGTTCTTGGTGGTTTTCTGGAGGTCTCTGGAGCAAGCCTTCTTTTCCAAAAAGTAATCACCACAAGAATAGCCAGGTGTTAAAGTCCAAAAGTCTTTATTATCTCCTTTGTCTGATACTCAGCTAGCTTTCTTATGGTCTTCAGAGGAGACTTGGTTTCAGTGGAGAAAATGTAGGAGGCCAGGCCACAAGGCTGACGAAGATGGAATGAATCTGTCGCTCCTTGGCTCCGAGAGCTTGAGCTCCCATCTCCAATCCTCTGTCTTCTCTAGCTCTGACTCTGGCTGAGGCTCCCAGATTATATGCTCTCTTATAATTACATTACCATAGATGTGAATCTTCTAGAACTATAATAAGTACTAAGTACATGTACTGAACTAGAGAACTATGCTAAACTAGATAACCATTGTCTCATCAATTCCACTGAGTTAGCACCTTGTAAGAATCCTTGTTTCAAGTGCAGAGTTCTGGCCCATAACACCCCAAAACAAAGAAAAAGTCTGCAGTCCTTTCAGCCTTTGACATCTTTTTTATAGAATAGCAGGTTCAAGGTACAGATGCTCTATGTACATTTTCATCTGTATAGGTAATTCCTTATGTGAAATTTAAGAGATTTAGGGTTGTATGTAGGTACCAAGATTTAGAACAAATTGCTCATGATTGGAAAGTTAGTATGTGTCAGAGTCAACACTAGAAATCAAATCTCACTAGCTTCAAGATTGGTAGCATTCCACTAGGCCATGTCACACCACTGATGCATAGCTATGATATTTTCACCATCATGTGAAATTATGTCCTAATTGAATTATTTACTCAAAAAGCATGATGTCTACAAGTAAAGATCAGACTTATAGACTCACTAACTTTTGGAAATAATACTTGTGAAGAAAGTCTAGAGGAAATAGGTTTAATTACCTGAAATAAGAGAAAGCTTAGAAGTGAATAAACAATAGCCTTCAAATGTATTAAGTTATCACAGTAGAGTAAGCTGGTATTTTTCTCAATCACAAAACAGGTATAGTATCAGGTATAATATAGCAATAGACATAGAACAAAGAGCTACACTATCAGAGATTCAGGTTTTGGAGGAAGGAGGCATTCCCTGACAAAGAGAAGGGCTCAGACCCTATTTTCTTCAAGACTCAACTCAGTCCCCAAACTGCTAATTCTTCCCTGCCCTAAACTATCTCATACTCAGATTGTATATATATTTGTATGTACAAATCTTTCTTTTTTAAAAAAAAAAATCAATTTATGTATTTATTTATTTATTTTAACGCATATTGCTTTATGAATCTTACTAGTAGAGAAAAATCAGAGCAATAGGGAAAAACCATGACAGAGATAAACAAAACAAAAAAAAAAAGTGAACATAACATGTGTTGATTTACATTCAGTCTCCTCAGTTGTTCTTCTGAAAGCAAATGACATTTTCTATCCTAAATCTATTGGGAATGCCTTGGATCACTGAACAACTGAGAAAAACCAGGTCTTTCATAATTGATCATTGGACATTTTCCCTGTTATTGTGTACAATGTATTCCTGGTTCTGCTTGTTTCACTCAACATCAGTTCATATAAATCTTTCCAGACATCTCTAAAATCAGCTTGTTCATCATTTTTAATAGAAAGATAATATTCCATTACCTTCTTATATCACAAGTTATTCACCCATCCTCCAATTGATGGACATCCACTCATTTTCCAATTCTTTGCTACCACAAAAAGAGCTGCTATAAACATTTTTGCACATGTGGGTCCTTTTTCCTCCTTTATGATTTCTTTGGGTAACAGACTCAGTAATGGCACTTCTGGGTCAAAGGGTATGCAGAGTTTTAGAGTCCTTAGAGCATAGTTCCAAACTACTCTCCATAATGGTTGGATCATTTCACAAATCCACCAACAATGTCCCAGTTTTCCCACATATTCTCCAACATTTATGATTATCTTTTCCCTTCATCTTAACTAATCTTTAGAGGTATGATATGGCACCTCAGAGTTGTTTTAATTTATATTTCTCTAATTAATATGCACCTCTTTCAATAGCATGTAAGCTCTTTGAGAGCAGGGACTATTTCTTTTTTGTCTTTGTGCCTGACAGAGAATCTGGCACATAGCTTAATAAATGACAAATTAAATCAATGCTAAATGCAATCAGAACTAATAAGGATTGCAAAGGGCAGCATATCCTGTACCTGTGAATACAATACAGAACCAGTTTATGGACTTGGATTGCTTAAAACTTAGAAGGAGTTACTGAAGGATATTATTGTGGAAAGATTGATTTCAAATCCTGGATCTGCCACTTATGGTCCATCTAAGCTTTGATAAGTTACCTGACATCTCTAGGCCTCACTTTCCATATTTTTTAAATTACGGAGTTGTCTTGGTAGTTAGATAGTCTCAAGATCCCTTTCAGTCCTAAATCAATATACCCATGGGATTCCTCATTGATGGTTTTTAAAATGAGGATTCTTTCTCAACTATACAAAGAGGCTTATGGTTCAGCCTTTCTAAAGAACAGGCTAGGAGACAGTATCAATCTCTTGTCAAGTGCTATAGATCTCCAATTTGTAAATATTAATGCACATTTCTATTTTTCAAAAGTAGCTAACTTGATAACCATAGCTATCTCTAGCCATATAAAAACATGCTTGCACTTACAATTGATTGGAGAAATGCAAATTAAAATAATTCTGAAATACTACCACATAGTTATTAAATTGGCTAATAGGACAGAAAAACAAAATGACAAATGTTGGAGGGGATGTGAAAAAATGAGACATTAATGCACTATTTAGAGGTGTGAACTATGTAAAGCCATTCCATACCATACTTTCATTTATCAGTTCTTTCTCTGGCTGCAGATAGCACCTTCTTTCATATGTCCCTTGTAATTAATTTGGATATTTATGTGACAGTCAAAAGGCTACAAAACCATATACTATTACTATTACTAGATCTGAAACCCCAAAGAGATAAAAAACAAAAAGAAAAGGACGTATATTTAAGTCCTCTGTATATATTTACATATAAATATATTTATATTCTGGGGGCAAAGAATAAGAAATTGAGGAAATGCCCATCAAATGAAGCAAGGCTGAATAAATTGTGTTATGTGATTATGATGGGATATATTGTACTATAAGAAATTATGGAAGCTCTCAGAAAAATCTGGAAAGACTTCCAAGAGCTGATGCAAAGTGAAATGTACTGATTAAAAGGTGACTGCAATGTTATAAGATGATCAGCTATAAATGACAACTATTCTCAGCAACACATAATCTAAGACAATTCTGAAGGATTTATGATGAAAAATGCTAGCTATGCCCAGAAAACAAACAAACAAACAAACAAAAAACTGATAGTATCTGGATGCAAACTGAAGCATACTTTTTTTTCTTGAGAGTTGGGTACTTTGGGTTTTTTTGGGGGGATATATGTTTTCTTCCACAACATGACTATCATGGAATATTTGCATGACTACACATGTATAACCTATATTGAATTGCTTAAATTTTCAATGGGGGGAGGGGCAGTGGGGAAGAGGAAGGTAAAGAATGTGGAACTCAAAGTTTTAAAAACAAATGTTTTTACATGTGATTGGAAAAAAACAAAATACTAAATAAATTTTTTAAAAATGGAAAAAGGTTTAAAAAGATAACTTGAATCTAGTGAAGAATTTATATAATTTCAGATATTAAATCCACAAGAATACTTCAAATATGGTAATATTCTAAGAAAATATTTTATGTCAGTTTGAGTAAACCAAAAAGGTAATCTTTTAGGGGTAAATCTCAAGTATCATTGATAAGGAGGTAGTCTTGAGGGGGAAAGAGGGTCCTTTGTGAGCTTCTGATATTCATACCACATAAGCTAATCTAGCCTGTCTACCCACACACAGCCAGGCTTGAATAACTGTGATCTCCTATTCTGTAGTGTTGAAAAATGATGGAATTAGTGCTCTTTGGTTCTAAAAATAAAATCCTCTCAGAATCCATTTCCACAAAGAGGGTTTTTGGCTCCCTGAGATCCATTTCTGATTCCAACTTTGCAATTACGAGCAGAATGGAGGTGAGGATACATCTTTATTAGAACTTCATCCCTCCTGCTAGAAGTGGAAGATGGGAAAGTATCAAAAGCATGTATTACACTCAGAGCATACCAGTGACAGAGATTCATCTTATAACACCATGAAACTTTTCTTTTTTTTCTTCCTTCCCCCAGCCCCAGCCCTGGAGACAGCTACCATTAGACACAAATATGGACATATATAAAACCATTCTATACATACTTTTATTTATCAATTCTTTCTCTGGATGCAGGTAGCATTTTCTTTCTTATGTCACTAGTAGCTAATTTAGGTGTTTATATGATAGTCAAAATGACTTGCCCAAAGTTCTTTATAAAACAATATTGCTGTTACCTTATATAATGTTTTTGGAGTTTACTTATTTTACTCTTTATTATCTATGATCATTTTTTTTCTGTTCTAATATGTTTGGAAATGCTTATTTTATTTCTTAAGTTCAGAATAAAATAATTGTTTTCTCTTTTTTCTGAGGCTGGGGTTAAGTGACTTGCCCAGGGTCACACAGCTAGGAAATGTTAAGTGTCTGAGACCAGATTTGAACTCGGGTCCTCCTGAATTCAGGGCTGGTGCTCTATCCACTGTGCCACCTAGCTGCCCCATAAAATAAATTTTAAAAAATAACACCATGACATAACTTTAAGATTTTAGCATTGATATATATCCCATTTGTTCATATCTAATATGAAGCACTTAGTTTCTTCAAATGACTTTTGAATATACAAGCATGAATGCATGTACACATGCAAATATATAAGAACAGATGTGTATAGTTTATACATATGTATATAACACCAGAATAATTGTATATGTAATGTAATTTTAATGTAATAAATGTTTAGTATGCATGTATATTACATATACATGTATATTACATATACATATAAACATATTTATATGCATATAAGTGTATTTATATTACATGTGCATATAAACATTTATATACATATAAGTGTATTTATATTACATGTGCACATAAACATGGGAAATGGAAAAGATGCTTTAATATAAAGCTTATTTTTAAAACTTTAAAAAAAATAACACCATAAAAACATTTAATAGTGGAGGTAGACAAGAGAAATGCTTTTTCTTTGGTCTACCCCAGATCAGTTGTGTACTTAAATCAATGCTAAATGCAATTAGAACTAATAAGGATTGCAAAAGACAACATATCATGTCCTTGTGAATATGATACAGAACCAGTTTATGGATTTGGATTATAGCCATAATAGTTCACTAACTAATGCTTGCCTGTTATATTCTTCAGGTTATATGAGAAACATTTCTCCCAGATATATGAACATAAATTTAATATCCCCAATAACTATGGTAGTTTAAGCTTGAGCAGCTTCCAGGCAGTAAGAAAGAAAACAATTTGCAAGATGAAATTAAGGTCTTAGAACAATGGTAGAAAAGACCTGTCTACCTGCTCTTCTACATGGCTGAATTAAACAAGAAAATGATTTTAGAAAACCTAAAGTTCAGAGCTGAAGAGGAAGAGAAGAAAGGGGAAAGAATGTTAAGGGATAGTTTCTGACAAAAATGTTTGGCTCTCTGCTTTCATGTGTGTATATGTGATTGAAATATTAAACAGGACCAGCAAATTAACAGTACTTCAATCACAGAATTCTTGGAGGCTGAGGAGGCAAGTTTATCCTACTTCTACTTTCCATCAGTCACTCGGAACTTATCCAGAACAGTTTCCTGGTGTTGAAATTCAAAATATCTTCTTTTCCTAGGGGCTGACCATCCAATCGAGCCAACAAGAAATTTAAAAGTGTTACCCTTTGGGACAGAGGAGTGCCAGATGACATTACTGGGATCAGAGTATTATATTACCTGAAGCAGACATAGAGAACATGACACCCTCCTTTTGGGCCATGTTGCCTGCCTTTATGTAAGACTTCAGAGTATCCTATATGTCACTTTTGACAGCTCTCAGAAATTGTTTTTTCCTTATGGCCAAACCAGTAAAGAACAGCTAACATTTCTGTTATCAATTTAAGGTTTATACAGCACTTTACCAACATAGCCTGAGATGAAGATGCTATCCATTTTATAGATGAAGAAACTGAAACAGACAATTTAAATGGTCCAGGACCACATAGCTTCCTGGCATCTGAAGCAAGATTCAAATCCAGATCTTTCTCACACTAAGTCTGTATCCACTGTTCTGCTTGGCTGTTCTCAGGGACAGCACAGCAAATTGAATTATTTTACATTAGGCTGCTACTTTTAAATCAACTTAATCTCCTCTACAAGCCTTAAGTTTTCACTTAGCCCTGGTAATAAAGCCTGGAACAATGAAAGAATTTGAATTTTAGCTCTTTGTCTCCCAGGGAAGCTAAAGCAATCAATTCTGAGTTAGTAAAACTTGAACTGAAGAGATTCACCTATCCTGTCTTTATTAAGAGAAAAATACTTTATAAATTTTAAATTGTTATATAAATGTAAATTTATTATTATCACTGCTGTCATTGTTTTACTAGGGCTCTGGCTTATTCAGCTTTGTGAGTTTCAGGTGTCAGAGTGGATGATCACACTGAGAATAAGAAAGCAACTAGCCCAGACAGTGAAGTCATTAATCAGATATGGGGATTGGCCAACAGAGGGTAAGACTATTCCCAGAACTTGAGCCTTGGGATCAAAACTCAGCCTGGACATCAGATAAATACCTTTAATTTCCATACTCCTTGGATGATAACCAGATCAGTGAAATTCTACCTGGCTAATTCCATTACTAAACTCAATTCCTAAAAAGTCACTCAAATTTTATTTTAGGACCCACGTAAAAAAAAAAAAATTAACACTGGTTCTTTTTTGTGGAGGTAAAGAACTGGATGCCCATCAATTGAGGAATAGCTAAATAAATTATGGCATGTTCATGGAATAGATTATTACTGTGCTAGAAGAAATGGTTAAAGGGATGGTTTCAGAGAAACCTGGAAAAACTTCTATGAACTGATGCATAATTAAACCAGGAGAACAATTTACACAATTACTCAAAAGACACACAACTTTGGAAGATGTAAGAATTGTCACGAAAGTAATGATCAACCACAGTTTTCAGAGGATTAGTGACAAAAGTATATGCAACCTGGGCAGCTAGGTGGCAAAATGGATAGAGAGAGCCTAGTCTGGAATCAGGAAAATCTTAAGACACTGGTTGTGTGACCCTAAACAAGTCACTTAACTCTGCCTCAGTTTCCTCATCTGTAAAATGAGCTGAAGAAGGAAATGCAAACTACTTCAGCATCTCTGCCAAGAAAACCCCAAATGGGATCAGGAAAAGTTGGACATATCTGAAAGGACTAAACAGCAACAATTATAACATGTACAATCTACCTCCTGACAGGTATGATAGATGCAGAGGGCAAAGTATGGTTTTCTAACATAGAATTTGTTTTGTTTGACTATGCATATTACAAGAGTTTTCTTTTTTCCCTCTTTCTTTTTAATGAGTGGAAAGATGAGAGAAAGAAAATAGATATTTTGTTAATAGGAAAAAAGAAATTTTAAAAAATACATCTCTATTTCTATAAAATGTAAGTTCCCTGAGGGTACGGTTTTCTCCGTTTTCATTTGTTTTCTTAACACCTAGCACAGTTCTTGGTACATAGTAGGCAATTAATGAATGCTCTCTGGATTGAGTCATATCTAATACTTTGAGTTCATCCCTAATCTGGGCCTTTAGTTGGGGGTGTAAAGGTGGGAGGAAAGATAGGAGGAGAAAAAAGCTCCTCTTTCCAATCATCACAAAAACACATTTTCAGAAAAAGACTCAGTGCTATTCACTACTGATAATGATAGGCCTGAAGGAATAGAAGCCTCTAAAATTACTGCCCTTTAGATAAATTCTAGTTCAATTCCAAAATTCAGATTTTTGGGGGGGAGGGAAGGGGTACTACTATCATAACTATTCTTCATTCTTATTTTTCCTCCTCTATGATTTCCTTTACTTCACATGTTACTACACACAGTTATCCAATGGAGTCATAAAGGTTTCATAGCTAAATAATTGCCCATTTATCTCAGATTTTTCAGGGATAGTCTTGATCTCAAATCTTTTGTCCCATTTTTTTTAAAAATCAGAAGGAAAAAATTCTTTTCATTTTTTTCTAATTATTTTTGGTTTAGAAAACCTGGTCCCCACCAATCTACTGAGCCAAGTTCATGACTCATCTTGTTAACTGAATGCTACTTGCTCTCTAAGATGACAAATGTAACAAAAGTATTTTCTGTAGACATTTATAGCTAAGCTTTTTGTAAGATCTTAATGACTTGTTAAGAACTTTCACCTGAGAGAAAACCACATATAGGAGATCAACCAAGTCCTTTTGCCAAGGGGTCTCAACTATAATACTTCACATTCTAAGCACACCAGTTAGCAAACACTATAAAAAACAGCTATTCATCTACTCTGGGTTCTCTTCTTTTACTCCTAATTTAAGGCATGAAGAGATCTAGGAAAATTTAATCAAACTGATTCTTTTTTCATAGATTTAAGGTTGGAAGAGACCTCAAAGGCAATTTAGTGATCCCCCTTCATTTTCAGATTAGGAAAGTAATGGCAAAGACACAGATAATCAGGACTAATACCTAGGAACTCTAATGTCAAACTAAGTGTTCCTCATCCTTTTGATATATATCAAATTACATATATACATACATATGTATATGTTTATATATGAGATATAGCAATATCACTCAAACCAATCTTTCAGAAATTCAAAGATACTGGTCCCTTGTGAAGAGTAAGGAAAGGAAAAATTCCCATCAAGTCTATGGCAGTAAGCAAATTAATATGATCTTTTATCTGCTAATGTGGTAATCAATAATTAAACAAACTCAACCCTTGCTCCTGATGAGAAGCATCAGCTGGCTTCCACTATGCATGCCACTTTTACATGCTTAATAAAAATAATTATGTCACCTGATGAAAAATCCTCTTTGGAGGAGAACTTTCTATTCCACCAGGTGTATAGGAAATTATTACAGTATTAGTGGGAGAGTCATTGTTGTTCAATTGTTTCAATTGAGCCTGAGTTTTCTTGACAATGATGTTGAAGGGGTTTGTCATTTCCTTCTCCAGCTCAAAACTGAAGTAAACAAGACTCAGTGATTTGCTCAGGGTCATACAACTAGTAAGTATCTGAGGCAAGATTTGAACTTAAAAATATGAGTTCAGCATTGTACATACATAGTAACAACAAGATTACAAAATGATCAATTCTGATCATTCTTTTCATCATTCTGATCATTCTGATCAATGATCATTCTTTTCAAGAATGAGGTGATTCTGTTCATCCAGAAAGGACTGTAAGGATTGAGTATGGATCACAACATGGTATTTTCATCTTTTTTGTTGGTGTTTACTTGCTTTTTGTTTTCTTTCTCATTTTTCCCCTTTTTTATCTAATTTTTCTTGTGTAACAATTGTGGAAATGTATATAGTGGAATTGCACATATTTAGCATATATTAGATTACTTACTGTCTATGAGAATGGGGGAAGGAAGAGAGAAAAACTTTGAAGCACAAGATTTTGCAAGGGTGAATGTTGAAAACTATGCGTGTATTTTGAAAATAAAAAGCTAAAAAAAAAAAAAAAAAGAAGAAGAAAATGAGTTCAGGCCTAGCATTCTATCTATCTACCTTACCACCTAGCTGCCCTTCTTAGTGGGAAAATCACTGATCTAAAAGAACAGTTTTCAAATAGTCTAAAAAGCCCACTTTAGTTGGCTGGGTTAAGTTTGGAGGCAAGGTCAAATTGGTGTTTGTTTTCAGAAGTTACCTGTTCTTTACAAATTGTATACTTCCTTTGTTAACATTCAATTCAATTTAATACTCATTGAGTACCTACCACGTACAAAACAGATTCCACTTAGAGCCACAAATTAGAGTGAAAGTATCTAATTGTAGCAACTAATCCCCTGGAAACAACAAAGTAATCTCTACAAGGACAGAATCTAAAGGTAGATTTCCCTTTAGCTTGAGAGAGATTTAGGGCCAGAACTTCAAGAGTTCACAAGACTATGGATTTGTACCTGAAAGAAACCTTAGAGTCAAATCTTCTCTTTTTAGATATTAGAAAATGGAGGTACAGAGAGTAAAGTGACTGTCCCAGAGTTACACAACAATTAAGCGTCTGAGGTGAGATTTGTGATCTCTCCCATTCTCCCTTCTCCTCTCCCTCAAGGCATTTGATAAACATGCTTAAGTGTATGAAAGTATCCGGGTTAATTGAAGCATAAAGTATAGAGCAATTTTCTATTAAGCAAAGAAACACTTTGTTAGAGGTGTACAAAGAAGTTTATTGGAAAACAAGCCAGTATTAACCTACTGGTCTCTTTAATAGCTTTCTGCTCAGAGTAAAGCAAAAACCTCAAGAAGTGGAACTCTGAAATTCTATTGACAGATTGTTGCTGGTGGGTTACCAACTTATCCAAGAACAACTCCTTTCTCTTTACCTTCATGTTCATGAAGTCATTTCATTTAAAAGTATGGAGCAACTTAATGGTTCCTGGATGTATGACCCAATTACCTCAGCAAAAAAAAAGTATGAAGCAGAAAGCCCAATGACAATGTGGACCACTCAGGTTGAGTTCTAGAGATTGTACAATACTCTCAGAACTGAGCTTGCTGGAATCAGAATCTCAACCCTTGTTTCCTGTTTAATTCCAAATGATTGGAAATCAGAGACAATTTATTCATCTTATTTATTCAGTCATCTCTTGTTTAGTGCCTGCCCTGCACAAGTTCTTACATGTAATAAGTATTCACTAACCACTTATTGATTGTAAAAATGAAATGTTCCCTACATGAATCTATCATCTATTCCTTAACCCTCCTCTCAGAGATTAGCATTCTGCATGTATGAAGAAAATAGATATAGTATCCAACAATCTGAGTTTCAATCTTGTCCCTGGTACTTGCTGTCTGTATGACTGGATAAACTTCCTCTTTTTCTGCTTCAGTTTCCTCATTTGCAGAATGCAAGGATTAAATGAAACACCTCTAAGGTTCTTTCCAGCTCTAAAATTCTGTGATTTTTTAAAAAGAATTTTTTAAAGACCTTCTCTGAAAAGATGGCAAATGCCACTGCAAGGTGAGAAGGAAACTAGTTTTTGTTGTAACTGGAAAAAAAAAAAAAAAGCCAAATCAATAAAAGATAAGCCTATAGAACAGAACACTATTTTAGAAGAGAATTCATTTATGGTACCTTGGCATTATTGAAATGCATTAAGAATTCACAATATATGTGTGATGATCTACTTAGATAAACTTAATTCACCTCAACAATGCAATGATCTAAGACAATTCCAAAAGACCCATCATGGAAAATGCCATCCATATCCAAAGAAAGAATTATGGAGTAAGAATGTAGATCAAACCATATTATTTTCACTTTTTTTTCCTTTCTTGTGATTTTTCCCTTTTATTCTGAATCTTCTATCACAATACAACTAACGTGGAAATAAATATGTTCAAGATGATTGTACATATATAACCTATATCAGATTGCTATTTAAGGGAGGGGGGAAAGACAGTAAGATGGAAAATAATTTTATAATCTTATAATCTTTTAAAAATCTTATATTTATCTTATCTAATAAAACCTTATAAACTGAATCTTACAAAATCTTATAAAAGTGAATATTGAGAAATATCTTTACATGTAATTGAAAAAAATAAAATACTATATATGCATACATACATATATATGTAAAATTCATAATAGAGATAAGAGAAGAAAGTAGACTTAGCAAAATTTGAAGACAAATATATACATAAGATTTTAGGATTAGAAGGGACTTTAGATGCTATTTAGACCATTCCACAATGCAGTTAAGTGCAGCGGATAGAGTATAGGCCTGCAGGCAGGAAGATTTGAATTCAAATGTAACCCTAGGACACTTATTGTGATCCTGGAAAGGTTACTTAATCACTATTTGCCTCAATTTCCTCATCTGTAAAATGAACCAGAGAAGAAAAATGCCAAAACACTCCACCATCTTGCCAAGACTCACCGCCCTACTCCTAAAAAAAAAAAAAAAGCAACTGAAATAACTAAATGACAGCAACAACAATCATCAGGAATGTCCTTTTAATGTCTCAACTTACACATTTTCAATAACAGAAAAACTCACTATCTCCCAAAGCAGATGATTCCAGTTTTTTTAAATGGTCTAGTTATTGGGAAATACTTCTATTTTCTTCATTCATACAAACTAAATCTATTCTTTCTTCTATATACAGTCTTTCAAATATTTCATAGAAGTCAGAGCTGGAAAGGACTTTAAAATTAATCATTAATCTAACTCCTTGGTGAAGAATCTGAGGTCTAAAGGGTTGACCTGCTTACCCCAGGTTCCATAAACAGTATGTGACATATCTGAGAATCAAACCTTGCTTAGGCTTTTACTGCAGTGATCTTTCCACCATATTAAAATGTTTTTCCTGCTATCATGTTCCACAGTTGTCTTTCCTTCTCCAAGCTAATTATATCGAGCTGTATCAATCTTTCTTCATTTGAAATGCTTTTGAGACCCTCCTCACAATCTTGGTCACCATATAGTATGTCAAAATCTCATTTAAAATGTGGTTTCTCAAAATATACACAAAATCACAAATATTATCAGACCACTGAAAATAGAATATAATCATCTACAAGCAGCTGGTGGCATGATACATAGAGTGCTGAGTCTGAGATCAATAGCAGACCTGAGTTCAAATCTGGTTTCAAACATTGTATGATTCTGGGTAAGTCACTTCGTTCCTGTTTGCCTCAGTTTACCCAACTGTATGATGGAAATACTGATAGCATGTACCTTGAAGAGTTGTTGTGAGTCTCAAATGAGATATTTGTAAAAGTGCTTAGTACAGTGCCTTGCACATACTTATTCTTCAGTGATGAGGAATTGTTAAATGTTTGAGGATGGATACTCCAGAATTGGTGCTCTATCTACTATACCATCTAGCTGCCCCTTCACCTTCATTTCTGAAGAGGCCCAAGGATATCACAAGGATGAGGTTTTGATTTGCAAGTGAACTGGATTTAAGTAAGCAAAATTGGCAAGCATTATATATAAATGTTAGCTTTTACTACTATTATTCTATATTTGTGCAGATGACTTTTTCTCAGTAGTATGATATAGTTCAAATACATGTAAGTATTTTTCAATTTCATTTTTCTAAGATTTTGTATTCCAAAAATTTTTCCCATCCCTTCCTTACTTCCATCTTTTCCAAGACAGCAAGCAATCTGATATAGGTTCAATATGTGCAATCCTTTTAAATATATTTGTCATGTTGTACAAGAAAAATCAGAACAAAAGGGAAAAAAAACATGAGAAAAAACAAATATACAAAAAGTGAAAATGCTATTCTTTGATCTACATTCAGTCTCCATTGTTCTCTGAATGCAGATGGCATTTTCCATCCCAAATCTATTGGAATTGTCTTGAATCACTGCATTGCTGAGAAGAACCATCCATCACAGTTAATCATCTCATAATCTTGCTTTTGTTATGTGCAATGTTCTCCTGGTTCTGCTCACTTCACTCAGCATTAGTTCATATAAGTCTTTCCAGGCTTTTCTGAAACTAGCCTGTTCATCATTCCTTATAGAACATTAATATTCCATTACATTCATTCATTCATATATCATTACTTATTCAGCCATTCTCCAACTGTTGGGCATTCACTCAATCTCTAGTTCTTTGCCACTGCAAAAAGGGTTGCTACAAACAATTTTGCACATGTGGGCCCTTTTTCCTCTTTTATGATCTCTTTGGGATATAGACCTAATAGAGACACCACTGGATCAAAGGGTATGCACAGTTTTATAGCCCTTTGGGCAGAGTTCCAAATTGCTCTCCAGAATGATTAGATCATTTCACAACTCCACAAAAAAAAGTACAGATGATTTCTTGAATATAAATACAGGGATTAACATGGATAACTGTTAATTGTTGCTTGTTTTGGCCTGTATTTCTTTTTGAATCTTGATTCTGCATCTAAGATAAAGATTTCTCAGCTTTGTATTATTTACACATACTAACATACCTTCTATGCCTTCATTTAAGTCATTGACATATATTACATTGGATTCCTTATCATTCTACCACTCTCCCTCGATTCACTCCAGTTTACTGTTGTTTCATTTCAAGAATGTGGTACACAATGGACTACAACTTTACAGGTATCTACCCTGAAACATAATTCTTCTGGTGCTAGAAGGCTGAACTCATTTAAAAGAACTAGGTATTCTCTTACTATCTCCCTACACATCTTGGGCTTCAATTCCTTCTTAGATATGTTTGTACCACCCTTCCCTAAGTATCATTCACTTTCTTAGAGAAAATGGATATTAAACAGTTTAAGTTAAGTAATTTTGACTTTTCCTTGAGCCTTTTCCTACATGTCTGTCTGTCTCTCTCTCTCTCTCTCTCTCTCTCTCTCTCTCTCTCTCTCTCTCTCTCTCTCTCTCTCTCTCTCTCTCTCTGTGTGTGTGTGTGTGTGTGTGTGTGTGTGTGTGTGTGTAGAACTTAATTTGCATTTGGAGGACCTGGGTTCAAGTTTCAGGCCTTCTATTTGTTATCTCTGTGCCTTTGTGAAATGCTACCACTTGAACTCTCTCAGTATCCATTTCCTCATCCCTAAAATGAGAGGGTTTCACTAGATGGTCCCAAGAGACTCTTTCAGATCTAAATGCTATACCACCAACCACAAGGAGCAGGCCCACCTATCCCTTTTCTCTTTCTGTTGGTTCCTTCTACCTCTCCTGGGGAAAAGGCATTCAAAATGGCTCTGTTGGTGTCAGCATTTAAAAAAAATCTTTAGATTCTCCACAGAATAAATTATCCCTAAAGACCCCAATAACATGATTACTAAGAAGCCAAACTGAGAGATAAAACTAGAATATGAATGTGAAAGAGAAATTCAACCAGTAGAAACACAACTGAAATGAAATATGAAATAAAGCCAGGTCCCAATTTTCTATTTGTGATGTCCTTAAAGGGGGCAACATGCTATTTGTACAAACTATTGAGGCTTTATAACAGACCCTATTTTTACTTCAACTAAGCCAAAAAGGAAAAAAAGGGTACAGAGTACAGAAATCCTGACATCACCTTTGGGGAGAACATGCTGACACACTGGAATTGCTCAGAGTGATGAGCTAATTAAAATTCTATGGTCTTTCCCAGAGACAGAAGTTCTATTTTTAACCTAATTCAGACTGCCATTGAGAGTGTGAGGTTTACCTTTTTTTTTTTTTCTAATATTCTTTTCCTTCTTAATATTTTCATGAATAATTTACTTTGGTTGATAAATCCTTTTGTCTCCTTCAAATGTTTCTCCTAAAGACAGATGAGGCTATTCCTGAAGAAGCTAAGCACTGGGCCTTCCTGTCTCAAACTACATTGAATTCACCTTTACTCCCTCTTTCATTTTGTTCTATTATAATGGGCAAAAACAGTCCTTGGAAGTAACGCTTGAAAGCCTGAATATTTGAAAACTCAAAATATCATTTTGTTTATGCATGAGCAACACCCAAATTCAAAGTGGCTTAGTTTCTGAAAGTTCAATCCTCTATTAGTGTCTCACAAAAAAATTCTTGCAAAAGTTGTGCTGCATACGGCAACTGACTTCCCAGATTAAGAATTTCCTCTCTCATATTTCTATTTTAGAAGTAAAATATCTCTAGTTCCTTCAGCTGACCCTCACATGCATGATCTTTAAACCCTTCATCATTTCAACAAGCCATCAAGTACTTATTAAGCTTTTTATGTGTAGACTTGTTAAGAAAACAGGCAGCAGGAATAGGCTGAATTTTTCAGGATTAGAAGGTTCCTGGATCATGAGGGAGAACCAACTCTAAGGTGGTAGGAGTGGAGCCCAGAGAATAATGTTTTTGAAGAGAACCAATGACACCCTGGCTGACACCTTGTGCCTGAATTGGTCTGAGGCAGAATTCCACAAACTCTGATGATTTTGAATATTGGCACTGGCTATTTCACAGCAGTCAATCAAATGCATTGTAAACTACAAAATTTATAAATTTGAACTAATAGTATTATTTTTCTTCTGCAAAAGTTCTACAGTCATGTTTAATCATGCTAAGAAGGTAACTCATACTTCAGAAAGGTTAGACATAGATATATATATAAAATGACCTTCAAGTTTTGTGTAAGCCTTTTTGCAGTAATGGAAACAAAGTTAATCAACTAGATTCATGATTTCATGGAAAATCTTTTCTTAAATAGAATCTGCTAAGTATATGAAATTGCTTTTTTTGATGTTTAATTTCAAAATGCATATTTGCAACCCCCCCCCAAAAAAAAACCCCAATAATCGTGAATGCAATAAAAAATAAAATGTAAGCTCCTTAAGGGCAAGGACTCTTTCTTTATTGACTTTGAATTCCTAGGGCTTTTCATAGTACCTTCCACACTGTTTAATAAATGCTTTTTGATTGACTCGATTGCTAGAAAGTGGTCAAAAAAAAGAAACATAAGATGCTAAGAATTACAGTCTGAAAGCATTTACAAGTATTAATTTTGAAGTACTAGTAGGTCACCAACCAGTTAATAGCTGGAGGCAGTTAACAGCTGGAGACAGTTAAGTGGTCCAGTGGATAGAGTACTAGCATTGAAATCAGGAAGACTCATCTTTTTGAGTTCAAATCCAGCTTGAGACACTTAATTAGCTCTGTGACAAATCATTTAATTCCATTTGCCTCAGTTTCCTCATTTGTAAAATCACCCAGAGAAGGAAACTGTAAAGCATTTTAGTGTTTTTGCCAAGAAAACTCCAAATGGAATCCCAAAGAGTTGTATACACTGAACATAAAAAAAAAAAATGGGGATAACTTGGCCATAATATAATAAGGGTATGCAATAAAGATCTAGTGGCACTTAATTTTTTTATAGACAATAATGTGCCTTATTTTGGTTTCTGTTCAATTAAACAGACACATTTCTATATTGAAACTGAAATAAGGTGATTCATTGAACCCTATCCTATCTGGATAAGATGTTTTATGCCCATAAATGATTACAAAGTCAAGAAAGCCAGAAGTCACAAAGAAGGCACAGTTGAGCCTTGTCCTACTTTGGAGGTCAGTGATATCATAGCCTTTTCCTAATTAATTTTGGGGTCGCTAAATGGCATAATAAAGTATTTGGCCTGGATTCAGGTCTCAGACACTTATTAGCTGACCCAGGACAAGTCATTTAACCCTATTTGCCTCTGTTTCCTTAACTGTAAAATGAACTGAAAAAGGAAATGGCAAACAACTCCAATATCTCTGTCTAGAAAATTCCATGAACAAAGCTCAAAAGATCATGTAGAGTGGGATATAACTGAATAACAAAAGCATAAGCAGGAACTTTGGTAGAGAATGGTCCTATCACATAAGTTTATATAATTTTATTGATTTATGTAAACCAATGAGATGACATGGAACTGTACATGAATTAAACTCCATTTTGGTTTTCTAAGCATAAATGAAATGAAATTAGGAAACAAAGTGATTGCAGGTGAATGTTAGGGTGGCTACTAGGTTCTCCTTGGAGAGCCAAATAAAGGAACTGGTTTCATTCTCATATCCTTTTTTTTTTTTTAATTTTTATAATTATAACATTTTCTTTGACAGTACATATGCATAGGTAATTTTTTTTTTTTTTTTTTTTTACAACATTATCCCTTGTACTCCCTTCTGTTCTGAGTTTTTCCCCTCCTTCCCTCTCCCCCTCCCCTAGATGGCCGGCATTCCCATACATATTAAAAATCTTATAGTATATCCTAGGTACAATATATATGGGCAGAACCGAATTTTGCTGTTGTTGTTGCTGCAAAGGAAGGATTGTATTCGGATCATTCTCATATCCAAGGATAAGATATACGATTTCATGGTCTACCTGGTGATCTTGCCTGCCAGGATTCATGACAAGTCCAGGCAAAGGGATGGGGGGGGGGGGGGGGGGGCGCACCACAAAGAGAGATGTGGCTTCTGTGCCAATATGTGTGGAAAAGGATGAATAAGAATGGAGGTTCTACAAAGTATCTGACAAGATTCTCTAAATCAATCCAATATTTACCTTGATATTTAGCAAAGAGGAAAAGAAGCAGGGATAAAGGAACGGGTGGTGAAAGAAGTGTTAAGATATGGTATGGTTTAAAAAGTAAAAATTAATCACAAAATCAGAATTCTGAGAGATCATTAAAACTTCTGCATATTATAGCTACTCAAGTCGGGTAATCACTTTAGAAAAGATCAAAATAAAATAAATTATAAGAAAGAATGAAATCATATACATGTGGCAGTTTTCCAACCTGATCTAACATATTTACAAGACTGATCTATGTATAGATCAGGGGTATCTAAGATGGAAATATCCTAAAGGATTAAATAATCTTTCATGAACTCTTTACAGAATATCAAAAACATATAACTGACAGTGGTATAAAGGTTAAAAGATGCATCTCTGCATACTGTTTGTTGAATACAAAAATAATAAAAATTTAGTAAAGCAAGATATAGCCTTAAAGGTTCTCTTTCAACAAGTTGTTTCTCATGCATAAACAAGAGAATTAATTCTTGATCACTTTAACAACAGAATTACTATTAATTAATAATCAGTACAAGAGAAAGTATGATGCCTGAGAAATCAGGTAAAGTTGAATAAAAGCATTATAAAAGGTTTTTTGAACTTTGAAATGTTATATAAATATTATCTATTATTGTTTTTGCTATTATTATTACAGCTCAGGTTTATTTTATATGAAGTTTTTTTTTTTTTAAACAGTTAGACATTTTCTAAATTCAACTAAATTTCAGCTTTAAGTTTCAACTCTTAGGTACCACCTTAGACAAGTATCACCTATCAGACTGGCTAAGATGATGTAAAAGAAAAATGACAAATGCTGGAGGGGACATGGAAAAATTGGGACACTAAAGTACTGAGGTCATGAACTGTTCCAACCATTCTGGAGAACAATTTGGAGCTGTAACCAAAGGATGACAGAACTGTGCATAAGGAAAAGAACTCATATAAGCAAAAATACTTATAACAGTTCTTTTTGTGGTAGCAAAGAATTGGAAACTAAGAAGAGCTGTCATCAATTGAGGAATGGCTGACCAAGTTGTGGTATATGAATATGATGGTATACTGTTGTGCTATAAGAAATGATGAAGGGGATGGTTTCAGAAAAACCTGGGAAGATTTATATGATGCAAAATTAAGTGAGCAGAACCAGAACAATCTACATATTAATATTAATATTATAAAGATAAGTAACTGTAAAAGATTTAGTAATTGTGATCAATATAATGATCCACCACAAATCCAAAGGAATCCTAATGTAAAATGCTTTCCACCTCCATTCAGAGAACTGATGGATTCAGAGTACAGATGGAAGTATACTCCCCACCTCCCCCCACCTTTTTTTTTTTTAAACTATTTCTTGCTTTCCTTCCTCTCCCAAGCATGATTAATATAGAAATATTTTTCATTACTTTATATCTACGATAGGTATCATATTTCAATGGTTGGGGAAGGAGTGAAGGGAACTGTTTGGGAAGTGTTTGGAACTGAAAATTAAAATAAGATTTTTTTTAAAATGAAGAAGTTTCACCACTAAGTATACTCTGATCCAAATGACAGACTCTTTAGCTATTCATAGCTCTTTCACATACAACCTACTGCTTTGAAGACACTTTATTTCTGCTAGAAGCAGGGGTTTTTAACCATTTTAATGTTCTAGATTCAGTCTGTGAACCCTTTTTCAGACCAATATTTAAATGAATAAAATAAAAAATTGCACAGGATCACAAAGGAAACTCATATTGAAATATAGCAAATATAGGCTCAGAATTAGAGAATTACAAATATCACATTGAGACCTTCAGAGTCTTTTTATTTCTTTCCCCTTCCGATCTGCTAAGATTCTGGTAGCTCCTGCTCTATCTCTATGGCACTGCTCCTAAAAGTGATTGCTCTGGCAGCATGTCCAGCCCCGTCAATTCTACTGGTAGGTAGAGTGGAGTACCCATGAATCAAATTCTTAAGTTCCACAAATATTCCTATAAACACCTCATCAGGGAGGGAGAGCAGGCTCTTATCATTGTAGTACACTGAGGCTATCACCTAACAAGAGTTATGCAATCAAATTATTTTGGATGTAGGAATATGGCAGTCTGTTTTATCTGTGAACATATGGACTTGATGGCTGCCAGAGAAGCCCAGGAGTTAGCTAAAGGAGAATCCAAGGATTATAAACTTAAGAGAGATGTTTAAGTCCATCATAATTCAGGTATTTTGAGTATTCAATAAATTCTCGGTACAACAGAAGTTGGGCAGCTAAGTTACCACAGTAGATAGTGTTAGTTCTAGAGTCAAGAAGACTCATCTTCATAAGTTCAAGTCTAGCCCTAGATACTTTTTGGGCATGTCACTTAATCCTGTTTACCTCAGTTTCCTCATCTGTAAAATGATCTGGAGAAGCAGTGTCTCTACTGTGCCTGTTTCCCAAAGAGATTTAAAAAAAAAAAAAAAAAAAAAAAAGGGAAAAGGACCTTCATGTGCTAATTCTCTAGAGAAGGGAATGGGGGGAAGAGAGGGAGATAAATTTGAAACACAAGATTTTGCAAGGGCGAATGTTGAAAACTATATTTGTATATATGTTAATAATAAAAAGCTATTGTTTAATTTAAAAAAAAAAAAATGAGCTGGAGAAATGGTAAACCACCCCAGTACCTTTGCCAAGAAAATCTTAAATGGGGTCATGAAATGTCAGGCATGACTGAAATGATTAAACAATAACATGCCATGTTGCAGTAAATGTGGATATACAATTAAGCTTATGTCAGTCTGCACAAGGTTCATTTGAAGAAACTACAAGTGACTAAAAGTGCAATAAAGCCAAATCTGCTTAAAAATGAATAAATAATAAACATACAAAAGAAATGCAATAGCTATAGGTTGTAAAAAATAATCAATAAAAAATTGGCAAGATCTAAAGATGATAATAAAATAATTACTTCTTGGTTAATACTTCATAAAAAGCAAAATATAGTCTCCTATTATAAAACAAGCTTTAAATGGATATACATAAACATGTATAAATACACATATATACATATTCACTCTTTATACTGAGTAATCACTGTAACATGTTAAGAACATTCTAGAGGGTCTAAAGTGGACAAAATATTTTCATATACAATAGTGTGCTATGAAACAGTTATATCAAACAAATAGAAAAGAGACTCTTTGGGGCTGCATATTGGCTTAAAAACATATTAATATTATGTACAATTTTCTCTATTTAACAAAATCTCTATTTTGTTAAATATTTTCCAATACATTTTAATCTGGGAGTATTTAATCTACATTTGGGAGGCGTTAGACTGCAGAAAGATGTGGTTTCAAATTTTGCTTCTTACAATATATTTAAGATCTTTGGCAAAACATTTAACCTGTTTTACTGTGATCCAGATAGGTAAATCACTTGTACAAAGACCCCTGTGCTAAGTGCTGGGTAAGATACATTTAGATAAGATACCACTGCCTCAATCTTACAAAATATACAGTCTAAGGGGAAAAGTGAGCAACTCAGATATCTGTAATGCATAAATATTAAATGTAACCACAGAGTATCAGAATTTTAACATATTTTGAAGACCATCTACTCTGCCTTGATGCATAAATCAATTCTTTAAAAAAATATGGTGATGTGTTTTGTTTTTATAGCACCTTAATTTTCAAATATCTACTCTTCTTGAGAATCATCCCTTGTTACAGGAATCAAAAAGAGAAAAAGGGAAAATAACAATGGCAAATGGAATTCAGCAAAATTAACCCCTACTTCAACCAGTATCAATCCTTTCAATAATATTCCTGACACTAGTATTCATTCAGCTTCTGTCTGAACGTTTCTGAATTTATCGTGTCTGAGTAAACTATCCTCTCAAGGCAGCTACCCATTCCAATTTTAGATCAAGAACCTTTTCCTTAAGTTTTACCCTATTAACTTCCACTTTACTTCTCCAAAAGGCAGTTTCTACTTGAAGGAAGTGAAAACAGCATGAGCAGTCATGTCCATGTGGCAGAGTTGTTCTGAGGATTAAGTTTGTTAATTTATTTAGAGTGTTTTACAAACCTTAATGCAATATGTGCATATCAGTCATTATTATAGGCATTTAGGTGGCCCTGGAGTGTGGAAGGGTCAAATCCAGCTTTTGATACTTACTATGTGACCTGGGCAAGTCTCATCTATAAAGGGGATAAAACTATAGTCCTGACCTTCCAGGGTTGTTGTGAGGATTGAATGAGATAAAATTTGCAAAACTCTGCAAAAATTAAAGAGAAATATAAATGCTAATTATTATTATCATTGTGTCCACTATTCTAGTTCATTCCTTTGGAACCAAGTATATCTAAAATATCCTTTCTTTTCCAATTAATAAACTTTCAGATAACTGATAAAAAAAATTAACAATAATATCATGACTAAGTCTTCTTTTTTTTGACATGTGACATACACATTTCTAAAAGAGGTAATTTTACCCCAAACCGCCCAAGTTATTTAACAGGGGTCTTCACTGCATATTCCTAATGTCCCTTTACAGGAAAACGAAAGAGGAAACCATATTTAAACCTAGTGTTCTTGTACAAGCTATTAAAGGAAGAGAAAACAAACAAACAAACAAGCAATCTACTGAAAAGAATGACTTTCACAAAGTACACTATCAAATACTCAAAAGATGACAATTTAGATCAATGAGAAAAACCCAGCAAGGTGGGAACACAGTTTGGTCTTTGAATACCCAACAGCTGAGGAAAAATGAAAATGAAGAACTGGTAAGATCAAGGGAAATTCCTGAATAAAATCATGTTTCCTTCATCTGCATAGAAAATGCATCAGGAAGAGGTGTCTGAGCTCTTTGATGTTTCCAAGCAGAAGAACAAATTGGTGGTACCCAGGCCACCAAAAATATGAGAAATCAGAGAAATGCCCAGGGATACCAAATTCAACCCTCCTAATTTTTCTTAGTACAGGAAGTCTCATCCAGAAAGAGGCAATGTAGTAAGAAAGAAACATCACTGATTAAGTCTATTTATCCATCTTAAGAATGGAAGGGTTGCACTGGATGATTAGTTAAGGTAACTTTTGACTTAGAATCCGTGAAATGGAGTTGTGGTTCTGCCATTCACTGTGTGATCTTAAACAACACACTAAAACAATCTGTTCCTCATTTATTAAATAGGACTAAAAGTAGCTGTACAGCCTATCAACCAACCAAAATTGTGAAGATAAAATGAGATAATCTGTGGTGAAGTGATCTGTGAAACATAGGCTTATGCCAATGGAAAGCTATTGCTGCTAATGATTCTTATTGTTATTGTTCACTTACATCCAACTCTTTCTGACTGTATCTGGGATTTTCTTGGCAAAGACACTGGAGGTTTTTTTTTTTTTCCTTGCCATTTCCTTCTCCAGCTCATTTTATAAATAAGGAAACTGAGGCAAACAAGTTAAGTGATTTGCCAAAGGTCACACAGCTAGTAAATGTCTGAGGTCACATTTCAATTCAAATCCTCCTGTCTCTAGGCCCAGCTCTCTATCCCCTGTCATTAATAATATAGATAGATAGTAGGGGGATATGTAGCAATAAGTAAAAGATTAAAACGGAACTTGGAAAATCATTTCTTACACAACTGCTTTATTTCCCTAAACCCACAAATGGCTCTTTTTCATTTACATATATCTACAGCTTTATTTGTAAAAATACTGAACACTTCGAGTAAGAAATATTTTTTTTCTCTGCATATTTTTCCTCTTAACATTTATTTAGCACCTACTGTGCTCTAGTAGAAAAACACCTTATATCAAAAGAACTAGGTGTAAATTTTCAGCTTCCATTTAATAGATTTTGGGAACTGCACAGTTCATTTAAGCTGTCTAAAAACATGGTAAATGGTAAGGCAGCAAGGTATGGAGCACAGATCTCAAGCAGGTGGTCCCCCAGGCTACACTGTGGCCCCATAACCCTACAGTGCTGCCTGAGTCAGATTCAAATGTAATTGGGAAAAAAAATGAAAATATTATTAAAAACTTCAATAACATTACATATTAAAAGGAATTTAAAATGTGGCCTACAAAGAACTTCTTTTTTTAACAATTTAGCAACCTTCCTTTTTTGAAAGTGGATAGAGAATTGGTTTATGGCAAGAAGACCATGGTTCAAATTTAGCTTCTGACATAATCCTAGAGCATTAATCTCCAATATGATTTTCTTTTTAGAAACTGTTATGGTACTCTGAAGAGGGCAGTAACAAGAATTCCATTCAGAAGCCACTTAACTTTTCAATGATCTAAATAACTCTTTGACACTAAAATACTACAATTTAGTGGGCAGCCTGCGGGGACCAGAAAAGAGATGCTTTGCTAAACTAAGAAGTCATAGATCTTGACATTGCCCCCAAAAATGTTTAGGTTATTTACTCCTAAAGAGCAGATGCAAGCATAAAAGAAGTATATAAAACTCTTTGTTGCCACATAACACTATCATTCTATCAATATGCATTTATATATATACATATGTACATGTATCTACCTATGTGTTTTATAGTGCTGGCACTATTTAAACATATTCATTCATCGAATATTTATTAAGTATGTAGTCTGTGTAGAGCACTGAATTAAATGCAGGGGAGAAAACTTTAAAAAACAAAGGACCTATCCCATGAAGCTTACACTGGAGGGTATGGGGCAGGGAAGGGACAAGAACTGAAGTAATTACAGTATAAAATAATATACAGGATGTCCCAAAGTTTTGAGTTTAAGCTTAAGTTTTAAGCTTAAAAATAGCACTAAGACATTTGGGGATACTCTGTTAGTATGTTTAAAGATACATAAAGCAGTGCTATCAGAAGGCTGTCCTTGTATTCGAACTGGGCTATTTAGGATGGGAAGGAATTCAGTGGACAGCTAGACAGTGTAGTGAATAGAATAAGTGTTGGGCCTAGACTCAGAAAGACTCATTTTCTTGGGTTAAAATCTGGCCTCAAACACTTATCAGCTGTGTGAACCTGAACAAGTTTGCCTCATTTATAAAATAATTGGAGAAGGAAATGGCAAATTATTCTAGTGTTTTTGCAAAAAAAAAAAAAAAAAAAAAAAAAAGCCCAAATAGACTCATGAAGAACTGGACATGACTGAACAATATGACATTTTTCTTTAAGATTTACAGAGCATGTACATGTGAATTCTACCAAATATTTAAAGAACAATTAGCCCCAATGCTATATAAACTATTTGAAAAAATAGGGAATGAAGGAGTCCTACCAAACTCCTTTTATGACACAGACATGGTACTGATACCTAAACCAGGTCGATCGAAAACTGAGAAAGAAAATTATAGACCAATTTCCTTAATGAATATTGATGATAAAATCTTAAATAAGATATTAGCAAAAATACTTCAGAAAATCATCCCCAGGATAATACACTATGATCAAGTAGGATTCATACCAGGAATGCAGGGCTGGTTTAATATTAGGAAAACTATTAGTATAATTGACCATATTAATAATCAAATTAATAAGAACCATATGATCATCTCATTAGATGCAGAAAAAGCATTTGACAAAATCCAACATCCATTCCTACTAAAAACTCTTGAGAGTGTAGGAATAAATGGATTATTCCTTAGAATAATCAGGAGCATATATTTAAGTATAATATGCAATAGAAATAAACTGCAACCTTTCCCAGTAAGATCAGGAGTGAAACAAGGTTGCCCACTATCACCATTACTATTCAATATAGTACTAGAAACGCTAGCCTCGGCAATAAGAGCCGAGAAAGAGATTCAAGGAATTAGAGTAGGAAATGAGGAAATCAAACTATCACTCTTTGCAGATGACATGATGGTATACTTAGAGAACCCCAAAGACTCTGCTAAAAAGCTATTAGAAATAATTCAGAATTTCAGCAAAGTGGCAGGATACAAAATAAATCCACATAAATCCTCGGCATTTTTATACATCACTAACAAAATGCAACAGCAAGAGATACAAAGAGAAATTCCATTCCAAACAAATGTTGAGAGTATAAAGTATTTGGGAATCCATCTACCAAAGAATAATCAGGAATTATATGAGAAAAATTACAAAACACTTGCCACAAAAATAAAGTCAGATTTAAATAATTGGAAAGACATTCAGTGCTCTTGGATAGGCCGAGCAAATATAATAAAGATGACAATACTCCCCAAACTAATCTATTTATTTAGTGCTATACCAATCAGACTCCCAAGAAACTATTTTAATGACCTAGAAAAAATAACAACAAAATTCATATGGAAGAATAAAAGGTTGAGAATTGCAAGGGAACTAATGAAAAAAAAAAACTCAGAGGAAGGTGGTCTAAGTGTACCTGATCTAAAGCTATATTATATAGCAGCAGTCACCAAAACCATTTGGTATTGGCTAAGAAATAGACCGGTAGATCAGTGGAACAGATTAGATACAAAGGACAAAAAAGGATACATCTATAGCAATCTAATCTTTGACAAACCCAAAGATACCAACATTAGGGACAAAAATTCATTATTCAGAAAAAACTGTTGGGAAAACTGGAAATTAGTATGGCAGAAATTAGATATGGATCCACACTTAACACCATATACCAAGATAAGATCAAAATGAGTCCATGATTTAGGCATAAAGAGGGAGATAATAAATAGATTAGAGGAACAGAGGACAATCTACCTCTCAGACTTGTGGAGGAGGAAGGAATTTATGACCAGAGGAGAACTAGAGATCATTATTGATCACAAAATAGAAGATTTTGATTACATCAAACTGAAAAGTTTCTGTACAAATAATACTAATGCAAACAAGATTAGAAGGGAAGTAACAAATTGGGAAAATATTTTTAAAAGGAAAGGTTCTGACAAAGGTCTCATTTCCAAAATATATAGAGAACTGACCCTGATTTATAGGAAACCAAACCATTCTCCAATTGATAAATGGTCAAGGGATGTGAACAGACAATTCTCAGATGAAGAAATTGAAACTATATCCACTCATATGAAAGAATGTTCCAAATCACTACTGATCAGAGAAATGCAAATTAAGACAACTCTGAGATACCTCTACACACCTGTCAGATTGGCTAAGATGACAGGAACAAAGAATGATGAATGTTGGAGGGGATGTGGGAAAACTGGAACACTGATACATTGTTGGTGGAGTTGTGAAAGAATCCAGCCATTCTGGAGAGCAATTTGGAACTATGCCCAAAAAGTTATCAAACTGTGCATACCCTTTGACCCAGCATTGCTACTACTGGGCTTATATCCCAAAGAAATACTAAAGAGCGGAAAGGGACCTGTATGTGCCAAAATGTTTGTGGCAGCTCTTTTTGTTGTAGCTAGAAACTGGAAGATGAATGGATGTCCATCAATTGGAGAATGGTTGGGTAAATTGTGGTATATGAAGGTTATGGGATATTATTGTTCTGTAAGAAATGACCAGCAGGAGGAATACAGAGAGGCCTGGAGAGACTTAAATCAACTGTTGCTGAGTGAAATGAGCAGAACCAGAAGATCACTATACACTTCAACAACAACACTGTATGAGGATGTATTCTGATGGAAATGGAAATCTTCAACATAAAGAAGATCCAACTCACTTCCAGTTGATCAATGATGGACAGAGGTAGCTGCACCCAGAGAAGAAACACTGGGAGGGGAATGTAAATTGTTAGCACTACTGTCTATGTACCCAGGTTACTTATACCTTCGGAAGTGAATAATTAATGTGCAACAAGAAAATGGTATTTACACACATATATTGTATCTAGGTTATATTGTAACACATGTAAAATGTATGGGATTACTTGCCATCGGGGGGAGGGAGTGGAGGGAGGGAGGGGATAATTTGGAAAAATGAATAAAAAAAAAAAAAAAGATTTACAGAGCATGATATCTCATCTAATTCTCACAATCACCACCTTGGGAGGTAGGTGATATTATTATCCCCATTCCCATTTTACAGAGGTGAAAACTGACACAGTGAAATGATTTGCCCAGGATCACACAGCTGATAAGTGTCTGAGGTTGAATTTGAGCCTGCTATCTCTGACTCCAAGTCCATCACCATATCTATTGCATCACTAGCTGCCCCTGGAAAAATTAAAATGTCAGAAATTGGTGACTGATTGTACATAGAAGATAAAGAAGTTAGAAATTAGCAAAGATGGTCCCTAAATTTCAAACTCAGGAAACCTGCAGAATGGTAGTATCATTGGCAGAATTATCAAAATCAGAAAGGGAAATTTAAGAAATTCCCTCAATGTATGCAAGGTGAAATAGAATTACCCCAGGAATAAATACTAAGGGCAAAATTCCAAATGGCAGAATGTCAAAAGACTAAGATGAACAACATAAATATAAATTTTTAAAAATGTGTGTGGAAAGGTAGAGTGCTAAAGAAAGGGATTCATGGGATAGCTAGATGGCACATGCATAAAGCACAGTGGGGTAAGAAGGACTGCAATTCAAATTCAGCTTCAGACACTTACTAGCTATGTGACCCTAGACAAGTCACTTAATAATTGCCTCAAAAAAAAAAAAAAAAAAAAAAAAGGAAATGATTTACTCATAATTTAATTTCCTAACTTTGATTCATCAGCACACATTCCCAAGCTTTCAGATTTTAAATAAAACCACCCCCTGCCAAAATATTGCTTTTTTAAAAAAAATGACCATTGTGTTTGATTAATTCTACATGATTATCTCCATCTACATTCTACGTTTTGAAATAGAATATTAGTTACTGACCCTCAGGAAGCTAATTGCTTTTCAGCATATTCAGCACAACCATGTTTACAACTAAATTGTTAACTTGCTACTGTGTTGAGACTATATGTTAACAGCATAGTTTAGAGCATTTAAATAAATATAGGCCAATAGGCTAAGGTTAAGAGTGTCATTCTTGGGTGAAGGAATGAATTCTGGAGAGGCCTTTTTGGTAAATACTATTTTCAGAGGGTATAATTTACTGCCCTGTGTATAGCTCTCTCCAGGGAAGGGATTTAAAGCCTCTAAATGTGCATATCTGTATTGAATATACAAGGCTGGTGTTAAAAATGAGAGGATAAGCAATTCTGAAAATTGGCCAGCTTCCAGTTAATTATCCTGTCTTAGAACACATACACTAGTACATTGCTGGCAAAGACCAATTTTTAATCTAATGGAGCAAAAAGATGAAATCAATAAACTACTTCCCCTAGAGAACCACACTTCTCCCTAGTTTGACCTCTCTTGTGTACTTGGACTCACCTATTGCATAAATAAATACTGAATTGTAAACTCTTAATTGCAAAAAATAAGTTTTTTTTTTCTCTTTCTCAAATATTTCAATTTTATTTCCATAAGCCTGCTCACATTTCATTTTTAGCTGTGATTTCTGTCATTTTGCCAAAACACTTAACATTTGCTATACTAATGACCCAGCAGATTTTATTGAACAATCATGCTGATAAAACTAGGCAAATAAATACCAACTCGAGCTTCAGAAGACATATGACCACCATGGAGTCATCTCAAAGTGCTGTGTCTACTCTTAGAAGAAAAAAAGCCAAGAATTCTAAAAACCCAGATTTCTATGTGTAGCTCTTCATTATATTTTACTGTTTTGGTCTTGGTAAATTTACCTAATTTTTCCATGTCCTGGCTTTGATTGTTCAAAGAAACATGTGAGGTTCTTCTACTTTATCCCACCCATTTGTGGTGTGTGTGTGATTTTATACAAGCAAATCTTAACTTCCAAAAAGAAAATAAACTCCAGGGGTTGGGGGGAGGAAGGGAAATTTAGCATGTTTTATTATTTTAGTGTTTCTAGGAAAAGGCAGAATCCATGCTTAAATGGCTTTCCTGCCTTACCTCAGGCTCTTGGGATACCTAAGGCTTTCGCCAAGTCCCTTCAGTTGCTGACATCACCTCAAATCCCTTATGTATATATATTCAACTTATCTTCGTACTTGGAGGGAGAGGGGCCACTTTAGTATAATGGAACCTAGGTTCAGAATTAAGCATAGTCACTTATCACCTTATCACTTCTCAGTAAAATGACAAAATTGGACTAGCAGGCCCCAAATGCCTTGGTGCTTTAAATCTATAGCTCCACATCATTTTCCCCACCCCTAAATATTCCTAAAGAGAATATAACCTCTCTGAGATCAAGGAATAGCTTTTATATCCCAAGTGAACTTAGAAAAGTGCCTGGAATATCTGGCAGATAAAAGGCATTTTTTATTGTCAAATCAAAATATATTGTTGTTGCTTATATCCTATGATAAAGTCTCCCAAAGGGATTTTAATAGTTATACAAAGACACACAGAGGTTACAGAACATTATTATTCTAGATGACATCTGAAGCTCAAAGCAACATCTAGTATGAAATGTGTTCACCTGGGACCAGCCAATAATCACATATACTAAAAACATTTGTACCTAACTGTAACATCCCACTAACTCCTCCTCCAGTATGGATATGGCCAGAAATCTGCTAAGTGTGCTAGGCCAAGTAGACTTTGTTCCAATTGCTCAGCTGGCACAAGCTCAGTTCCTCCGACCAGACCTGCTTTTATGTCAAACTACAAGTCAGGTGACAAGGATCCTATCATGCAAGAGAACCATTTCCCTAGAGCAATAAGCTGAATAGTGCAGTAAAGCCTGTATCCATTACCACCCCCCTTTCAAGACTATAGAGAGAGTCTAGAAACTCTTTTTTACAGTAGAGTAATTGCTTCTGTAACTTGCTGACTGTGAAAAGTTGCCAGGCCCAGAGAAAAGGTCTAACCTCCTTCAAAAGTCAGTGTTCCCTCATCCATTTAATCTCCCCTATTTGACAAATACCTATTTATCTTCATCTTCCCAAAAGCACAATGAACCATAAGTCTGGGGTCCTGGAGATGGGCAAGGGTGGGCCACTGATTGCTTAGGAGATCCTGAGCAAATAACTTCACTTTCCTGGACCATGGTGTTCTCATTCATAAAATGATCTCTAAAGGCCCTTCAGATTCTATGACTCCAAATTCTAGCTGAAAGGAAGCTTACCTCTTTTGACAGTATTTTTAACGTTTTTGCTAAAAACATCACTGTCAGTCTTCTATAAGAACACTCCCCCCCTTTTTTCTGGCTCTCTTAGGAGTTCCTTCTTGGTTCCCACAGCTGCTAAAGCTTTTCCATTTATTCTATTCTAATAAGTAACCTTTGTTGAATTGTTGACTCTTCATTTGGGGTTTTCTCGGCAAAGACATAGGAGAGGTTTTGTCATTTTCTTTCTCCAGCTCATTTTTTACAAATGAGTAAACTAAGGCAGGCAGCTAAGTGACTTGCCCGGGGTCAAATGCATAGTAAATGTGTGGGACCAGATTTGAACTCAGAAAAATGAGTTTTTCTGACTTCAGGAGCAGTACTCTAAGCTCTGTATCACCTAGATTGCCTCCAGGATAGAATCTAACTCTCCCCTTTTAAAGTCCTTGACCCCAAACTATATTTCTTGTCTTGCTGACATTACTCCTCCCACATTTTGTGATCTTTCTCTGCTCTTCTAACATGACATTCCACATTCTATCTCTATCCATGACCAGCCATCCCCTTTTCCTGGAACATCCTCCCTCCTTCCCTCTGCTTCCCAGAATCCCTCTCATCCTAAGAGATGCAACTCAGACATCATCTTCTTCATGAAGCTTTCCCTAGTCCTCCCAACTGCTTGTGGCCCGCCCAGTCAAACTACCATATATTTAACTACTTTGCATATATTTGTGTTTATTCACTTTTAATTTATTCTGTATATATATTTTTATGTCTTTTTTTGTCTCCCTCATCAGACTTGTAAGCTTCTTAGGAATAGGGATTATTCATTCTTTGTACTTAAATACTAGCACAGTATTTACCACATAGTTGTTATATTTTCGAAGAGAACCAATGACATTGCAAGGTGATATCTTTATTTGCACATAAATTGAATTTCAGTGAGGCAGAGTGGAGTTTTCAGTCTCACTCCTTCCTCTAGTCATCAAGGTCCAGTGGCACGACAAAAGTCAGAATGACTGGTGATGTCCAGGGATGTAGTGGATGACTTTGGTATCTTCTGTGTCTGACGAAGCTTTAAGTGTTCCAAAGTGCTTGTTTCAGCCCCTTTGTGGGGGTTTTCACCTGCATATTTTTCAGGTAAGGGTGGGGATGGGGAGGTCTTCTCATGCTTGGAGCAGATGTCCCCCTAATTCATTGACAGATTTGAGACTCCTAAGCTACCAACTCTGAGATTTTTACTAAAATGTGACTGCTGTGTATATC